>NC_029789.2:134402669-134414205 GCF_000816755.2 Arachis ipaensis
CATATTTAGAAAATGTCTTTATTTGTTTATATTAATAAAGAATAAAAAATACATGAAGCTTCGTGTTAGAAGAAGGAAAATACTACATATCACATAAGATAAGGAAAATAAAGGGAGGGTGTACCCAAATTGAACCAATCACATGCATTGTGTTCAATTTGGCATTGTGCTAAATTATTGCCAAGCAAAGTCTTTCTCAGGAATAATACTTCTTTTTTCTTTTTCTTTTTTTTTTTTTCCTTTCTTTCCCGGACGAATCTGATGAATAATTCTTGAAAAATAGTTGGGTAGTGAGTAGCAATGCGAAACCAAAAATATTGCCGAAAAGGGAAATAACTCAAATTACACATTTTGAGAAATTAAATGAGGGTTTGTCTTAAAACAGAGGAAATCTTAAATATGAAAATTGAAAACAACACGGATTTTGTACTTTGCATAATATCTTCATTGAAAATTAAATGTTTTATATATTTATTTTGTTTATTTTCTTGGCATTATATATTGAAAAATGCTCATGATTTTTTTTTTTTTGGATTTGGCTCATGATTTTTTTTTTGGACGTGGCTTTGGGCCAGCCAAACAACCCGACCCAAGGCGCCTGAAGCTAAGAGACCCGCAACCAACCTAGACCCGCACCCGACCCGGATACAACCTGACCCTCAACGCCTCAGCCTGGTCTTCTCCCTCCTTCACAGTGAGCTATCCAGCGGTGTGTTCTCCTCCTCCAGCAATTGTGCATGTTCGTGATTCCGAGCTCCTCCTCTCCCATTGCCTATGTCATCCCTAATCCTGAGGTTTTCGTGCTGTAGTAGGCCATTGCTGCGCCTCACGACGGGTGTCCCACCCTGATCTGCGTCCCATTGCCTCCCTCCAAACCCCGTTTCGCGTGCTGCTCCTCTTTCCATAGCCTTCAATCGGATCTGCCTTGCAACCTCTGTCGGATCCTTGGGTTGAATAATACTAACCCCCTCTCCGGCATACCGCATTCTGAATCTCTGCCCGATCGACTGCGCCTCCTCCTCTGTCCTTATCTGCTCTATCGGAGACTTTCTTGTGGCTGTCGTTGGTGGGTAGGTGCATTGCTTTGGGGCGATGGTGCTCCTTGATTTTCGCTGATGGCTTGTCTCGGGTTTCTTTTTCCACCCCTCCAAGTAACGTCTCTTCTATTTGCAATTCTTGATGCAATTCTTGATGGGTGGTTGAATCGGAATTGTTGTTGGCTGGATTCTGTATTACTTGATTCTGTATATCTTGAATATGCTGAATTGTTGCGAGACTTGCTTCTAATCTGATTGTATTCCTTAATTGAGTAGGTGGGTTCACTGTCCACTGTCTCCCAAGATTATTCTCCGCTGCTATCGCTGCCAGTTGGTGAGCTAATTTGTTGCCATCCCTAGCTCCCACATCTGGAGCCTCTTCCAGCAGTTGGAGAATATCTCGAATGATTGCATATGCTTCCGCTATGGGCGTTCTAGCCTTGATTGCCTGAACCAGAGGTAAGCTGTCAGTTTCAATTATGCAATTTGGTATCTGAAGATTCTTAATAAGTATGAGTGCTTCTCTATATGCTTGAGCTTCGGATGTTAATGGTGATATTGTCTTGAATGTTGCTGTTGTCCCAGTTATGACTTTTCCTTGCCAGTCCCTTACTACCGCTGCTAGAGCTGCTGTACCGGTATCCCTATGGAAAGTTGTGTCTGTGTTCACTTTCAACCTATTCTTTGGCGGTGTTCTCCAGGTAATTCTCTTTCTCACACCGCCCCTGCCTGTATCTGGAATGTTTGCTTTAATGGATTCCTGTGTTGCCTTATGAAATTCTGCTGTTAGATATTCTTATTGAATTATTACCTTTTGTGGGCTGATTTCTGTTTGCTGGAATATATGCTGGTTCCTTGCTTTCCAAATGCTCCAGCAAACACATCCGAGTTTGCATAAAGTTTTCTCTTGTTCACTCCCTGATTCAGTATTTATTCTTCTTATTTTATCCATTATCCATTCTCTAAAAGATCTTACATTATAGGCCGTAGGAAAGATTTGAATATTGGATCCGAACCACACTGCTCTAGTCCACGGACACAATAATAGCGCATGTTCAATTGTTTCATCCTCTTTCTGGCATATGCTGCATGTGGGCGTCGTTGTAATTCTCCGCTGATGCAGATTCGTGTTTACTGGCAAAATTCTATGCACTGCTTTTCATAGAAACATTCTAACCTTTCGAGGCACCGGTAGTCTCCAAATAGCTTCCCAAACCTCCCTTCAATCCTGATTAGTCGAAGCCTTGCAGATTCTTCCCTCTTCCTTCGAATCTTTCTCCTCCTTAACGACATGATAACCGGTTCTCACAATGTACTGTCCATCCTTTCTGTGCTGCCAAACAAGGTAATCCTTCTTGTTGATCAGGCTAATAGGAGTCTTAGTTATTAGTTCAGCTATGCTTCCATGAAATATTTCTTTAATCTTGTTCCTATCCCAACCCTCCCCTTCTCTAATCAGCTCACTCACTTTTCTAATATCTTCTGCTCCGCCTCTTCCCAATTTTTCTATCCCTACCACCCAATTGTCTTCCCAAATATCTACCTCCGCTCCATTCTCTATACTCCAACTTCCTTTCCTTCTAATGAAATCCCTTTCCTCTAGCAAGCTCTTCCATATCCATGAAGCGTTCCTTCCTTCTCCCGCCTCCCATAGGCTGCAATTCGGGTAATAAATGGCCTTTAGAGTCCGAACCCATATAGCATCCTCCTCTTTTAACAACCTCTAAGCTTGTTTAGCTAGGTGTGCTATGTTTTGGCATTCTAAATCCTTGAATCCCAAACCTCCATTTATTTTGCTCCTTGTCATTTTTACCCAACTCTTCCAGTGAATGCTTCTTTCCTTTCCATTGCTTCTCCACCAGAATCTGGCTATTGCTGCTTCAATTCTCTTACAAAAGGATTTGGGAACTTTAATGATATTCATAGCATAGACAGGAATCGCCTGTATTACTGCTTTTATCAAAACCTCCTTTCCGGCTTGATTTAATAGCTTCTCTTTCTATCCTTGCATCTTGTCCAGCATCTTCTCCTGTATCCACTCCAATGCCTTATTCTTGGATCTTCCCCATCTTGCTGGTAGCCCTAGGTATCTTCCCGGATCATCCTATGTTGCCATTCCAGTGATCTCCTCAATGTTCACCCTCCTCTGTATTGATACCTGCCTTCCAAATATCAGCCCGGACTTGTCAGTGTTAATTTTCTGTCCTAATACCTCTGTATATTTATTTATAATTTGGATAAGTTGATAAATCTTCTCTTCTTGTGCCCCTACAAAAATAATACAATCATCAGCAAAAAGTAGGTGAGTAATGACCAGTGCTGTTGGAGCAAGCCTAATTCCAAATATAAAATTTTCCTTCCTCGCCTTATTCATGAGAATAGTAAAACTCTCAGCAGCCAAAATAAATAAATAGGGCGATAGGGGATCTCCCTGTCTTAGACCTTTTTGTGGAATGATCTTGGTTGATAGCTTGCCATTATTTTGAATCTATAACTCGCACTTTTCACACAACTCATCAACAATCTGACCCAATCTTTGCTAAAACTAAATTCTTCCATTACCCTTTGTAGAAAATTCCATTCCAGTCTGTCATAAGCCTTGTTCATATCTAATTTGATGGCTATGTTATTGCTTTCATGATTTCCTTTTTTGTTTAACTTATGAAAAATTTCCTGCACAATTACTATATTGTCCTGTATAAGTCTTCCTTTTACAAAGGCACTTTGGACTGGAGATATAATAGCATCTAAAACTCTCCTTAACCTCCCCACCAAGACCCTCGTCACTATCTTGTACACGAAGTTGCAACAACTTATGGGTCTAAGTTGATTCAGGCTTTCCGGTTGACTCGTTTTAGGAATCAACACAACAGTTGTTTCTCCCAAGTCCTCCGATATGCTGCCCTCCCTAAAAATCTGTTTGACTACTTCACACACTTCTTTACTCAAAATATGCCAGTGTTGTTGAAAAAATAATCCATTTAGTCTATCTGGGCCTAGAGCTTTTAAGCCTCCCATGCTAAACACCGCTTCCTTTATTTCCTCATCAGTGATGTTCACTATTAACTCCTCATTCATCTCTCTCGTGACTCTCTTAGGAATTTCTGTTACACACTCCTCCAGGTTCCTATTTCCTTCCGATGTAAACAGCTTAGTGAAATGTCTTTCTACCAATCTCATGATATTTGCTTCCCCTAGAATACACTGTCCTGTCTCATCTCTCAATTTGTCAATTCTATTCCTAATTCTTCTCTGAATAGTTGTCGCATGAAAGAAGGCTGTATTTTTATCGTCCCACTTTAACCATTTCAGCCTTGATCTTTGCCCCCAATATTTCTCTTCTTGTTTCCAGAGCTCTGATATTTGCTTCTTTAATTCTCTCTCCCTTCTTTGCTCCTCTTCCGTCATACATGCCTCTTGAATTTGATGTAGTTCTGTTTTCTTCCTTTCTATCTCTTTATCTGCTCTTTTGAACTTCCTATTGCTCCATTCCATTAACTCCCTAATGCATCTGTTCCTCTTTTTTGTGAATTGATTCCAACAGTTTCTACTACCATCTTTCCATTTTCAGCTCCTTTTGATCACCTCTTTACACTCCTCATGTTCTGCCCAATAGGCCTCGAACCTGAAATCTTTTTTTATCCGAATTTGCCGCTGTGTATCCAAAATTAAAGCACAATGATCCGAAGTAATGGCCGGAGAGGCTCTTAAATTGACATTCTGATATATTTGCAACCACTTCCAATTCACTAACACTCTATCTAGTCTTTTCCTAGTGATAACATTATTTTTTGGATTACTAAACCATGTGTACTTACTGCCTTTAAGATCAATATCTATTAAACCATTATCATCTACGAACCTTCTAAACATTTCTAAATAAATTCTAGGTTGTGGATGAATGCCTACCTTCATCTTGATTTAAAATATCATTGAAGTCTCCCAAATAAGTTTGAGGTACTTCCTTACTCATGTTGCTTACCATAAGCTCCTGCCATAGTTTCCTTCGCTTTTGAAAAACTGGATTCCCATACACGAAAATACCCTGCCAATTCAAATCATTGTTAATGTTAATATTTGCTTTAATGTAATTATCACAGCACTCATAAACATTAATATTAGTATTAGATTTCCATAACAAACTTAGACTGCCGGACAAGCCCCAGAATTCCACACAAAACATATAGTCAAAATTAAGCTTTCTTGTAACCCTATCCATTTTTTCCTTTCTAGCCCTAGTTTCCATTAAAAACACTATTAGCGGCCTTACTTTTTTACATATCTCATATAACTCAGAAATTGTCGGGGCAGCCGCTATTCCCCGACAATTCCAACTTATAATACTCATGGCTGAGGTTGGGGCATGTTAAGGCCCGCCTCATCAGCCATTTGTGTTCCCCTACTCTGCCTAGACACATGCATAGCTAACTCAAACTCCCCTGTGTCCACAGTTGTATTGCCATTCTTCATTTTCTTGTGCTCTTTGTCCTCTTGTTCCTTCTTCCTGTCCTTGTATGTGAACATTAGCACCTGCCAGTTCTCTCTTTTCCTTTTCAAACTCAACTTCAATTCCAATTTTTTGGCTAACTGTGCTTCCCACTCAGCTTGTTCTTCAGCTGCTTTGTCTTCATCTTCATCACTTGCTAATTCCACAAAGTAGATATTTTCATCCAGATTAACATGTTGACTAACCAATTCCAGCTCTCTGTTCTTTGCCTCCTTAGATGGCTTGCTCAGTTCATCATCTTGCATTCCTCTTCTCCCCACTTCCTGGTGATTCATGCTCTTCATTCTACCTTTACTCACCTGTTCATCATTCTTCCTTGCTAACATGAGCCTTTTTAATTCCTGGCCTATGGCTTCTTTTTCCCTTTTTTCTTCCTGTCCCAACTTCCAGTCTTCAATTTTGTAGCTGTTCATGTCTGTTTCTTCTCTTGGGTTTTTATTCAGCCATTTCCGTTCAATATTCCCTGCTTGCAAAGAATTTATGTCTAAGATGGGCCCAATATCCTTCCTTAGTCCATTTCCACTTGACTTCTGGGCCTCTTTCCCCTTCTGTCCCTTCTAAGCCTTTGTGTTGCTGGCCCATTCATTCTTTCTTTCTCTTATATCCATAATAAGATTTTTAAATTTAAAGGCTGCTCCTAGGTCAAACAGTGTATCCCTGTCATCCTGAAATTCGGGGATTTTCGATACTCCCTCTACCTGCTCTTCTGCTTCTGCCATTTCTTCCTCTCTCCTTGTTTGGTTTTTCCATACGCTTTCTTCCCTGATTTTCTGCTGCGATGCCTGCTCAGCCCTTATCCTACTCTTCTCAGAGCTTTGTTCATCTCCACTCTCCCGTCTATGGTCCATTTGCTCACGCGCCTGTTCCTCCTTTGTCTCCTTTCCTCCCTGTTGTTTTGAAGTTCCTCCTCTCATGGTTGGACTCGGTCTAAATTGGGTTACTCCCAATCCTGGTGAGTACTTCTTCTTGGATGGGTCCCAGCAAGCCATTGCTGTTGGATTTTTGCACGATTTCTTCTCGTGTCCTAATATACCACAATTAAAACAGTAGCTATCTGGTAGCCTTTCATACTTGAAGAAGACCCACAGTGGTGGCATTTTCTCTCTGTCGAGCCAGAATCCTGTTGGCAGAGCCTTGGTTATGTTGATGCTAACCCTTATCCTCATATATGATCTACTAAGAATGCCATCGACTTTTGGATCTTCTGCCTCAGCCAAAACCCCCAGCATCTCTCCGATAACAATGCCTGTCTCCTTTTTCATGAGGTCATGTGGGATACCATGCACTTGGATCCAAAATTCCATGAAGTCATGATCCACTTCAAACACCGATTTTCCCTCCCTCCATAATCTGAGGTTGACCATGTTTCCTTTGACATTCCAAGGGCCGTTTTGCATAATCTGCAGCCTTTTCTTCCTATCCTTAAAGCTGAATAACAACTTTTTTGATCCAATATCAGTAACTGCCACTTCTTGTGGGTTTCCCCACATTTCCAGTAGCGCATTCTTGTATGTTTTGAAATTTATCTTTTTCTCACTTATTACATTCCCGACTACATTTAAGCAATCTCTCTTGTACCCCCAGCTCTCCAGGTTTGTTGAACTTGATGACTTTTCCTTCAATGTTGTTTATATTGTGAGTTTTTGACTAAAATGGTTGTCTATTTCAGGTTTCTCAGCGTTGTAGAAAGCTTAGGTTTAAAGTTATATTTGTGAGTATATGACTATGTGTGTTGAGAGAAGAAAGGCTCCCTGTTGGAGAAGAACCTAAAAGTTCACAGAAGACTCTCCTAATGAGAGAAGAGAAGCTAATAGCATGGCTCATGATTTTTTTTTTTTTGGACATGATGGCTCATGATTCATATAGTGGTTTTTCAATAAAAATTGTTGTCATAATTTTAAAGGTACCCAAACATGACTCCATAAAAAATATATGGGCCACAGATGGTATTATTGGCCCAGTATTACACGTGAAGCTGAATTTTTTAAGGAAACATGTTTTTATCCAGGTAGAAGAGAAACAAAAGTGCTGAATACCAATAAAAATTTGAAACAAAAAATATTAACTCAAAAGTCAAAACTAAAACATTCAGACAAAAACTTCGGATCATTACAAACCAAAGAGCAAAAAACGTGTAAATAAAAAACAAAGAACCGAACATGAGTTTGTAGAGTATTACAAATGAATCACTTATGACCAAAACAAAAAATGAATCACTTAAATTAGAAGAGATTTATTTGCAATAACCATATCTAAGGTTGCATTTGGAAGGGAGACTGAGATTAGGAAATAGAGATTGAGAAATTAAAACTGAATTAAGTCTCTGTTTAATGTAAAATATATTAGATTGAGTTATAATTTAGTATTATGTTTAATTTAAAATAAATATAGAGATTGGTGATAGATTTGAAATTTGAAAAATTAAATTAAAATATCTTTTAAAAGAAATGTTATTAAAGTTTTAGTCTCTATCTCTAAAATTTTAGTTTCTTGTGAAGTGGAGATATTGAAGAGACTGAAATTTTAGAGATAGAGACTGAAATTTTAGTTCAAGCCCACTAAATATAATATTGAGTCTCAGCTTTTTCGTCTCAGTCTCAATCTTTCTAACCAAATACTACCTAAGTGTATATTAAAATTAATCACAAAAATTAGTCATCAATATAAAATATATATTAAAATATAAAATATATAAAAAAAATTAAACTATATTGGTAAATTACCTCTTAAAACGTTACATTCGGGTTGAATTCCCAGCTAAAATTTGACCAGAATTTCATTGATTAGATGTTGAAAACACAGTTTTCTACATGTACATTTAACATTCCAAATCAATATTCAAACCTAAACCTAAATTATAAACAAGAAAACTTGATACTGTGTCACATCAGTGGTAATCTATTAAAACTAATAAGCTCGCTAGAGCCTAGATGTGTGATCTTTAAGTCTGAAACCACTCTCAAAAGTCAAAACTCCTATGCCTCGAGCAATTACATACCATAGAATAATTCAAATGAGAAATTAGGTCTGTAATAATTAATTTAAAACCAATCAAACCATCAAGTTCTCCTTCCTTCCATTGAAATAAAACTTTGTTGTTTAATTCAGTGAAGACTCAATTAGCTCATTTATAATTAGTTTATATTTATTAAATATTTATTGAAAAAAGAATAGATCAATAAATATCAAGTTTAAAATAAAAGAAACAACATGCATAAAATTTCATGCAAACTAAAATTAAATACATAATACAAACACTTAAGCCACACATAATTGATTCACAATAACCATTTTGATCACCCTGCAAAATCAAAGCAAGCTATGTACCTAAAGTAATACTTTGCTTTAATTTCTTTTTTTGGGTCATGGTACCTAATACTTTGCTAAAACACTCTCTCAAATACTCCTCAACTTTTTGGCCACCCAAAAGACTATAATAAATGGGATAAAAAAAATGATGCTATGAATACATATATGATGATAAGTCTTATCTTATCATAGTCATCAGCACACTGAGGAGACAAATTAAACATCATGTGTATGCAACATATTTGCACTAGCCTAAAAAGATGAAAACTAGATTTAAGTGTAAAATGGATTCATCTTCCATATTTGTTGAGAGATATAGAGCACTTACTACCATTTTTCTCTAGTTGAGGATTTGGTGCAACTTTGAGTGCATATCTAATTGCACCCTTAAAGGGGTTCCAACTTTTTATTTATAAAAAGGTTTAGTCAAACACAAACGGAAATGGAAAATGTATCAGACCATCATCATTTGCATCCTTAAATTAAAGACAAAAGCCCAATGCAACCCTCATGAACACTATTGATATAATTAAATTAAATTGGTTATTAAGCCTCTATTAGCAGAGTCCTAGAGTAGCTATTAACTTATCTTTATCTAACTTTGGATTTAAATCGTAAAATCACTCAGTTATTAATGCAAATATCAAATTAAATTATTTATATTACTTACATTTTTTGTGTGGTCTTTTTTTTTTTTAATTAAAAATGTTATTCGTACACCAAAACCAACTATACTAAAATCATTCATCAATGTATTTGTGCATAAATACATATGTAGTTTAATTTATTTTCAATGTATATTTATATTCTAATTTGTATTTTATACTGATGACTAACTTTGGTGGCTGATTTTAGTATATACATAACATAGTCGTTTTTAAATATCGCATAATATAAAATATAGGAGTCACTCACATAAAGATATCTAAATCATCCTTTTTTTAAATATATTTTCTAGTCACTGAAATTTAACACATATAATCGATTAAATTGTAATATTTTTGTCAAAATTAGATCGGACAAATCGATTTGACTAAAAAATCGATAAATAAAATTTTGATCAACTAAAAAAATTAGAAATTAAAATAAAAAAGTTACAAATCTTATCTGATACAAATTTAAATGTCAATTAAACTTGGAGATGCTTATATATAACAAAAACTCTCTTGAAAATTTAGAATCAATGAAATTAATAGTGTCAATGACAACATATATAGGAGCACACCTATTGAGTAATATTACTGTTTGTAAGAAAAATGAAGTGATATTGGTCTCTCCATCAAGGAACACCATTATAATGTCCAGAGATAAAAAGTGAGATTAACTCTATTATTATATTATAGGGTTATAGCATTGATGCATGTTATTCTGTTTTATCTGAATATTTTTACCGCAAAGGTAGTCAAAAACCAAATTGGAAATCCGCGTTTGCACACTAAACACTTTTATTGGATAGTGCACAACATAGACACATTATATTAATTTAAATTTTAAAACAATACATTAATAGATTTTGGAACTTCAAAATAGTAATATTAACATGACTAATATATCAGTAACAACTCTAATGATGATGACAATAATTTATACATTAGAATCCAACTATACAAAATTCTCAAATTCTAGTATATTCTGACTCACTAGCTTTAAAATTATAAATATTCATAAATATACACACGACAATAATTAAATATACAAATAAGTATTAAATTAAAGAAGTATTTTTTCCCTCTCAATCTTTAGTTTAATATGGAGAATATTATCTTGTTTTTAGACGTAGAATTAGCATTTTATATATGATCTGTAAATAAATATTGTTTGACTATTTCTATGAATAAATTAAAACTTTTTTTAAAATATATCTTAATAATTGGTTAAATTTGAAATAAGGATAATTTTCCTACTCTTCTTCAAGCTTAGGGTAGGTACTTTAATTGAGATTTTGAAGATAAAATATCAAAATAAGAGAGTCCATGATGATGTGTTATTATGATATTGGTACATATAGTGAAGGAAGAAGAATAAAATAAATAAGGAAAAGAGAAGTGGAAGGGAATTTCATGCATCTCATATTTATTTATTTATTTCTTTATTTTCTTAGTCATCACATAATCCTAACCAAGTAGATTGATAAGACTTAATTAATTGGTGAAGCAAAAAGGTTACCTGGCCTCATCACTGAGGTTAATTAGATAAATCACTTTTGTAGGTGGGTGTTATGGTATCTAAAACTAGTAAAGTAAAAGGATCGATCGGATAATATTCAAATTTTTTGGTATACATTTGGATTCTATGGTTGGTTAAATTAGACTCAAAGATATCCTAATATTAACTATAGCTAATAGCCACTTGCAACATATGATTGGGACCTTGAACAACAATTAGATGCGATTAATTTAAGGAAAAGCTTCTTTGCATGGAGATCATAATAATCAAGATCTCTACGTAACGTTTCTCCACATGGGCGAAACTAAATTTTTTTGAGAGGGGCTAACCTAAAAAATATAAGTTAAGAAAAAAAATAAAAAATAAAAAATTAGAGACTTATACATACATCTTATTAATTTTGGGAGACTATTGCCCTCTTACTTATAACGTGGCTCCGCCACTGTTTCTCGAGGACTCACCAATTATATGCAATTCTTCAAGTAGATAATATGATATTATTTGAAGGGTTGAAGGG
>NC_029789.2:134414257-134414463 GCF_000816755.2 Arachis ipaensis
TGAAATTACCAATTTAAGTCTTAAATTAATTAAGTCTACGAACTATGTTACGAATTTTATGTATTTCTTCAATAGTATTACACACAATCGCTAGTTTGATGACTTCTTATAGTTCGGTAATTATTTATAAAACATTTCTAAATTTACAAAATATTCTGAATAAGCGTGCAAATATAATTAACTCACTTAAATAATAAAAATAATAA
>NC_029789.2:134414468-134415233 GCF_000816755.2 Arachis ipaensis
ACAAAGGGGCCTACGGGAAGCTAAGGTAATTAAAGTATTTCCCCCATTAGTGTTGATCTAGGCTCTAGGCCTCCAGCTAAACCCAAAGCTTTAATTTCCTTTTATATTTACACATATTTTATAGTAATAATCCTATGATTAATAAAAAAATATAGTAATCCTTTGGGGTTTCCCCATTATCTCTACAATACAATGAGACTTTTCTATAAAGATAAGGTCATACTTGAATATATATAATTTCACTATATATAAGTCTTTACCTAGGTTGGTAGGCATCTATATTGATATGTTCCCCTGTTATTTACTTTTACATGCGACACAACTATATAAAAAATATGTCTCATAGCTTTCATATCCCAACAGTAAAAATAAAAAGTAGGATAAAATATCAATTTAATTTCTAACTGTTAAATCTTAATTTTGTTTTTAATATTTAAAATATTTTATTTTTATCTCAAATATTTTATTTTTGTTTCATTNTATTAGAATTTAATCGAAATGTTAAGAACTAAAAATAATATTTGATTAAAAAAATAAGTAGAAAATATAAGGTTGGAGGTGAATGATTAATTAGAAAGTGAGATGATGTTGAAGGAAGGGAGGAATGTGTAATGGAAAGGCAAAATAGGTTTGGGCTTAGAGAGGCATGGGCATGGCAAGTGCCAACTAAGCCATGACACACTCTTCCCTCATGCCACCCTTATGCCTTCTTAACTCTCTTTCTTTCCTTTTCCAACCTTCTATTTTTCAAACTATCATATTATA
>NC_029789.2:134415291-134420698 GCF_000816755.2 Arachis ipaensis
TCATATGTTATATTCATATTTTTTCCTTTTTATTATATATTAGACAAACTATTGCTTAAAATGTTATTAATTTGTTGGAATCATTAGATTTTATATTTTTTTCATGACAGTTTTTTTTTGAATATTTTACTTATTTAACCTCTTAATTAGTTAATAAACAAATATATAGATAGATATAAAGGTTGAAATTGAAAAGTAAAAAGGTTATACGCTCAAAGTATGTATCCTCTTTAATTTAATTTGTCCATATTGTTATAAATACATTAATTAAGCCTAATAATAGCTCAGCCAACTTACCACAACTAGTAATAACTGTAGAAACTTAAATCAATAACTTGCTCAGCTAACATAAGATATTTTATTGAACAATTTTGCTGCCATGATCAATCTCAATATATACAAAAAGAGAAGCCTGTAATAATTAAACCATGGTCATGGTCAAGAGCTCTATGCAGATTTTAATTTTTTCAAAAATATATTAAACAATTAAACTTCTTAATTATTAGTGTGTGTAAACACTTTTAACCATTATTTATAAGCATTAACAGATATAAAACTCAAATTAAATCCCACAAGTTATACGCTTGTTCCAAAACCCCCCAAAAGAATAAAAAATTTGAAAAAGAATAATAAGCAAAGAAGTTAGATCCCAATTTTTTCTTTTACAATATTTTCTAACTTAGTAAGTTAAGTATTAATTTGTTATTAACCGGTGTTCCACTTAAAAATTTATTGTTGTATAATAAATTACTGCATATACAAAGTATAATTTAAATTTTTAACATTTATTTAAATAAATAATTTTTTTTTATACCAAACAAAAAAATATTTATAAGAATGTCTAAAACAAATACTATGTTTGAATGTTCATTCCATGCGAGTACTTCAAAGGATGCAATGAGAATTTAAACACATTTTAATTTTGCTAGACGTTCTAACAAAGTGTTATGTAAAATAGGAATATAGCAAATTGATAATAAAGTAAAGAAGATAGCGGATTCTTTAATTGAGACTTTGCTAACACTATTTTGAGTATTTTCTTTCATTTTTGTCTTCTAGTGTGTCTTAAATTTCTCAACCGTGACGAAATCAACATTTGTTGATAGAATAATTGTAGTTCAACATCCTTCATTAAATTCCAATTTTCAAAGCTTTGAACGATGACGAACCAGGAACCACAATTTTATAAATAAATGCTGTCCATAATTTTGTATTTCCTTTGTTTTTCGTCACACGTAGTTACGTTTTGTTATCAACTACATCAAACCAAAATTAATGGTTATTAGCTTGTTGCATCTTTTAAAGTATTTACTTTGATAATACCGTTTAGTGTATTTTACAGGAGTTTAATTTTAATATTTTTTATGATATAAAATATTTTATACACCTTAGTTACATTTATTTTTTTATAATTATTTATATTATTAATATAAAAAATAATTATTTTTATTAATATAATATTACATAAAATTTATTTTATACTAATAATATATCAAAATTAAACCGATAATTTGTATATGTATATGATTGGAAGTTTTTTCTTTCTAAGTTTTGCAATTATGTAAACATTTTTTTTTTGCTATCATACAAAACAACCACGATTTTTTTTTAATTTAATTTAATTTTTTTTTATTCTGCCTATACTACATCTGTGGTACATAGCCGGTTCCAAGTCCGGATAAAGGAGGGGAGTTGTGTTAAGCCTTCGACAGCCAACATAAAAATTTAGTTGAATCTTTATGATATGGATAAAAAACGTTATTACGCTAAAACTAGGTTGTTGCCCGAAAGCAACGCGCCGTATGACTCACGTACAGTGTCAAATGAGTAAGAGCCGTTGCATCGTGCCTGGGTGTAGTGTTAAATGAGTAAGAGTTTCCGCATTTTCGTGAACGAACAAAGGTAAATAAGCTAGTTAACAAAAAAAAAAAAAACTAAAGGTAAATGTCGAAGCGACAGAAGGTTGAGATTTGGAACATTGAACATAGGCACTCTAACAGAAAAATTCATGGAGGTGGTGGATACCATGACAAGGTGGAAGATTAACATTATGTGTCTATAAGAAACAAAATGGGTCGACGCGAAGGCTAGGGAATTGGATACCCCCGAGTTCAAACTTTAGTACACAGGAAAGGTGAAGAATAGGAATGTGGTAGGTATTATCGTCGATAAGCAGTGGAAGAAGGACGTAGTAGATGTCAAGAGGGTGGGTAATCAGATCATCTCTATCAAACTTGCGGTGGAATGAGGTACTTTTCATATAATTAGCACCTATGCACAACAAGATAAGTGGGTTCGGACGAGCAACACAAGATAAGGTTTTGGGAGGATTTAGAGAGTTTGCTCTAAGACATATCTTAGGGAGATAAGATTTTGTTAGGAGGAGATTTAAATGGCCATGTTGGAAGAGAAATTGATTGGGTATGAAAGTATTAACGGAGGCCATGGTTTCGGAGTGGTCAATACCGAAGGTAAAACTATTTTGGACTTTCCTCAACCTTTGACATTCTCCTCGCAAATACATATTTTAAAAAGAGAGATGAACATCTTATAACTTATAGGAGTGGCATGACAAACTCTCAAATCGATTTCTTCTTGTTGAGGAGAGTCACCCGAAAATTTTGTATTAATTGTAAAATTCTTCTGGGAGAGAGTTTAACACAACATAAGATGCTCGTCATGGATTTTTGCGTTGAGCAAAAGTTGAGGAAAGACATCATACGAAGAACCCAAGGAAGAGGTGGTGGCGGATGAAAGGTGAGGAACAAAGAAGCTTTCTAAAACTGGTAGGAGAAGAGACAAAGTGGAAAGGGGATGGAAGCGCGGGGGAGATGTGGAGGGAGATGACAGAAGTTATTAGAAGAATAGTAAAAGAAAATTTTGGTGAATCTAGAGGAATATGACTAAAAAACAAGGAGTCCTGGTGGTAGAATGTAAGTATACAAGAAAAGATAAAGACAAAAAGGGAGTGTTTTAAAGAGTGATTTTTGTGCCGTAATGTAGATAATTGGAAAAAATATAAGGCTGTTAAGAAAGACACAAAAGTGACTGTAAGTAAAGTAAGAATAAGAGCATATGAGGGTCTCTACTAGTCTTTAGGCACGAAGGAAGGAGAAAAAGGTATATATATAATCACAAAGAGCCGTGAAAGAAGAACGAGAGCCTTTGATCATGTTAAGTGCATAAAGGATAAAGACGGAGAGGTTTTGGCTCAAAATGAGAAGATCAATAAAAGGTGGAAAAGCTACTTCTACGAGTTATTTAATGAAGGAGAGAAGACTCTTCCGAGCCTTGGTCGGTTATACACAAAGGAAGAAGATTAAAACTTCGACTACTATCGAAGGATTCGAGACTTCGAGGTAAAAAATGCTCTAAAGCAGATGAAAAATGGCAGGGCAGTAGGACCCGATAATATTCTGATTGAAGTTTGGAAGGGCCTTGTAGAGAAATGCATCAATTGGTTAACCAAGCTTTTCAATTAGATTTTGAAGTCAAAGAAGATGCCAAATGAGTGGAAAAAGAATCCATTTGTACCTATCTACAAGAATAAAGGAGATATATAGAGTTGCAGAAACTATAGATGGATCAAGCTCATGAGCCATACCATGAAGTTATGGGAAAAGGTGATAGAGCGGAAGTTGAGACAAGAGATACAAGTAATAGAGAACTACTTTGGTTTTATGCCAGAAAAATCCACCACTGAAGCTTCATACCTGTTAAGAATGATGATGGAGAGGTATCGTAGTAATAAAAATGATCTACATATAGTATTTATTGATTTGGAAAAAGCATATGATAGGGTGCTAAGGAAGGTCTTATGGAAGGTTTTGGAAAGAAAGAGAGTAATGATCGTATACATTCGTGCAATTAAAGACATGTATGATGGGGTTACAACTAGTGTGAAGATTCAAGGTGGTGTGATAGAGAAATTTTCTATTGGTGTAAGATTACAACATGGATCATCTTTAAGTCCATACCTTTTCACATTAGTCTTGGAAGTACTCACAGAGCATATTCAAGAGCTTGTGTCATGGTGCATGCTTTTTGCCAATGATATCGTCCTTATGGGAAAGTCAAGGGAAGACCTAAATAAGAAGTTGGATTTATGGAGAGAATCTCTAGAAGTGTATGGTCTGCGCATAAGTCATAGCAAGATGGAGTATATGAAATGTAAGTTCGACTGCCGAAGGGAAAACCTAATACAAAGGTGAAGATTGGAAAAAAATCCTACGAAAAGTTAAAGATTTTAAATATCTTGAGTGCATCATATAGGATAATAGAGAGATTGAACATGATGTAAATCATAAGATCCAAGCAGGTTGGTCAAAATGGCAGAGTGCATCTAGTTTTATATGTGGCAAAAAAGCGCCTTTAAGTGCTTAAAGGTAAATTCTATCGCATTGCTATCAGACCAGCTATGCTTTATGGTATAGAGTATTGGGCAGTCAAAGGGGAGCACGAACCTAAGTTAAGTGTGACATAGATTAAAATATTGAGATGGATAAGTGGTCATAAGCGATTGGATAGCATAAGGAACGAAGAAATAAGAAAAAGATTTGTAGTAGCACCTATTGTGGAAAGAGATGGTAGAATCATGTCTCAGGTGGTTTGGACATGTGAGAAGAAGATCGAAAGAGCATCCAATCAGGAGGGTGGATGAGATGAAAAATTGATAAGGGGTGAAAAGCAAAGAAAGACCTAGGAAGACCATCTATGAGGTGGTCAAACGAAATTTATATATAAACGATCTCTGTGTAGATATGATACATGATAGAATTCAATGACATTGTTTGATCCATGTAGTCGATCCCACCTAATAAGACAAGGCATTGTTGTAAATTATTTAAATATAATATTTACAAAAATGTATAATCTGTAATGTGTTTAACTATATGCACAACACCTGATATCCTAAGTATAATGTCTAAAAGCTAGTTAAAGACACATCTTAGGTACATTGTATTTGGGATATGATAAAAAAATGACAAATCGAATACTCTACTCAAGGTATGCTCATAAACAAATTCTAAGCACGGATACATGTATTATGGTAAACGATTTAACTATAATATTACGTACTCGTATTATTGTACTAGTATGGTTAATTAAATATTCAATTTGAAAAAAAGAACTATTTAAATTTTTTAATTAAAAATTAACAATTTAAAAATTTAAAATTATCCAAGATATATGCAAAAAAAAATGACATTATTAGATTAAGTCATGAACATATAGAAATAAATTAGCTACACTCTAGGCACATGACTTAATCTATAGAAATAAATTAGCTACACTCTAGACACATGACTTAATCTAATAATGTGACCTTTTATGTTGGTATAATAAAATAGTATACATAGAATATAAAATTAATCTAATAATGTCACACAATAATATCGAAGAGACA
>NC_029789.2:134420724-134422004 GCF_000816755.2 Arachis ipaensis
ATAAAGAAGTTTTGCACATATTTTAAATAATTTTAAATTTTTAAATTGTTAATCTCTCTCTCTCTATTTTTTGCTTTTTTTAATTGTCTATTCTATTTATAGCATTGTAGTTTAGTTTAATTACCTCGTCTTTTCCTGCAACCAAGCAGATATTGCAAGTGTGCAACCATGGTAATTGGTACATTTTTTTTTCATAATAATTTTTTTATCAATTTTGACAGTATTCTCTTATTAAAACAAAATAAAATATTGAAATATAATCTTAAAGCTTTTTATACTACAATATTTATAATAAGAGTGCTAAGGACAGCAATTTTTATATATATTTTGTAATCATTAATTGGCTATCAATAATATTTTTAATGGTATGAGATTACATCAAATGATAGGAGATTACTTACTTTTCTTTTGATGGTTAAGTACTGGCCACAAAACACAAAAATTACTGTGTCTAGACTTATTATATATTGTTGATTATCACAACAAGCTAATTGTTTGATTTGCGCAAAATACTATTAACAAATTGTGATCACTTTCTTGTCCCTGAAAGTAGTCTTTGAAATTTGAACACCCGAATTACAATGGAATATACTGAGTCTAGTCTCATTGCGAAAGCTTTTTACTTTGTTACTCAATTTGATTTATGTATTTATGTATGATTAGAATAATGATCTATAGTATTTTCTCAAACTAGCATCGATCCTAAACATCATTCTACTTTTCAAAAAAGACCTTTTTTTAATAATATTTGACATTTAAAAATAAAGAGAATAATTAGGATGATGATTAAGAGAAAATATTACACATATGCTCATGTAAATAAACGTAAAAATCGACTTTAACCTATATATGATGAAATTTTTTAATTATATATTAAGGTAATAGAATATCATACCAACAATGGAGTAATGTTTAATTTCATACCTTAAATTTTACACGTGATGAGTTAAGTTGGTCCTACAAATTTGAATCTAATAATCGAATTGTTATCTCAAGTTAACTAACATGCATAATGGTAGTTTGTAATTCAATGAAAAAAACTGGTATATTTGACCAATATTGAAGTATATTAATTCAATATAAACTCATTTGATTCAATTAACTGAAATTTAGAAAATCAATTTAAATACTTATTCCAAAAAATACAAAAATTTGAATTCTTAACAAACTTTTTGAAATAGTGAAATTGAATTATTTAGTAAGATTATAACTTTTTGCAACAAAGCGAAAAATTTTTTAATTAATGAAGTACTCTTTTTTAATTTCATTAGCAATTAAAA
>NC_029789.2:134424941-134443053 GCF_000816755.2 Arachis ipaensis
ATTAAAGAAACTTGATATTATTATTTTGTACCATTATTTAAATGGGTGCAATTAATTTAGCTTCTATATATAGTTGGTAGTAGTATCTTTTTAATTTTTGTTACTTTTTTTAATACCACAAGAGATGTGATCTTGATACACTCAATTGAAAGATGAAATCCTCGAAGCATCTTAGTACCTTTCAAAATTGACCACAAAGAAAACTCAGCAAATGACATGATCATCCTATGTGGCAAATCAGAGTCCACGTGGCAAGGGCTTAGGCGTATAAATAACAAACGTCATCATGTCCCTCACTCTCGAACAAGTCACAACACAACACCTTGCACCTTGTCTTATCGAACTAACCAAACAACCCTTTGCAAATTCTCTTCTCTTCTTCAACCCAAAAACAAAAAAAATATAATAAAATAAAATAAAATAAAAAACGTTTATTACAATATTTTTTTTGGTGACCGCGTGAGCAAGGTGGAATCTTCCAATGGCGGCGCATTCAACGGTTCTTCGCAATTGGAGTCGCCAATTTTGATATTCTCGTTCTTCCACAAGGCGATTAGGAACGAGCTCGATGCTTTGCACCGATCGGCCATGGCGTTTGCCACCGGTGATGGTGACCGCTCCGAGCTCCGGCCGCTCTCCGAACGGTACCATTTCATCAGATCGATGTATAGGCACCACTCCAATGCTGAAGATGAGGTTCGCCACTTTCTGGATTTTTGTTCTTTCGTTTCTGTTTCTTTCTTTGGAACATGTTAAAAGTGTGTCGAAAAATGGTGTAGAAGAAACTTGGAGATTTTGAATAGGGTAAGAACAATTGAGTTTCAGTGAAAATATTTATTTACTTTTTTTTCGTGTGCTGAAAAATTGAAGTTTCGTAGTGTGATTTTTCATTAATCAAGATGTTTTGGTGTTTTTTTTTTTTTAAATTTTCGTTCAAAGTGGATAGCCTTTTTGTCATTCTCATTATTTTTGGCTTTTGATAAGATGAATTGGATATGCAAGGCCTTAATATGGTGAATCCCTTCATAGGGTCTCATTCTCAATGAAGATTTCGCTTTTTTTTTTTTTCTCTTTTTATTTGTTATTTTAAACTTTTGCCAAATGAAGAATGTTAGTTACAATCACTTCTAAGATCTATATGTTGCGTGAGGAGATTAACTTGCGGTTCCTTAGTTTGTGCCTTTATGGGTTTATAAGAACAGTGAGCTATTGTTTATCACTAAATAGTAGTAAATAGTTGTAATTATATTGGTTGTGTGCTGATCCGTGAGTTGAGACTGAATTTAGATTTTATATCGAAGTAACTTTATCTAGTTTGTGATACACGATTAGATTTCTGTTTGATTTGAAATGATTGGTCTATCTCTACACACACAAATTTTGGTGGTATTATGGTATGAAAGACATTTGGGTCGGTCTTGCAATGCATTTTATTTTATTTTTTTTCCAAATAAGTTGGATGGAAATCTGTGAGCATTGTCACTTTTGGATTTAAATCTTCAGGGCATTCTTTTGCATTTGGTTTATCATTTATCTATAGTGGTATATGCTATTGATATCTTCTTCATGGAGTCTAAGGACTGTTTTTTTCATGATTTTGATCCTATATACGTGCTTTGTACTTTCCCAAATTGATGTTTCATGATCCAATATAGTGGTTCCTGCCTTTCTGCTACAATTGAACATTCTGAGGGAAATCTATTCTGGAATGTAGGTGATTTTTCCAGCTTTAGACATACGTGTGAAGAACGTAGCACATACATATTCTCTTGAACACAAGGGAGAAAGCAATCTTTTTGATCATCTATTTGAGCTTCTAAATTCTTCAACCCATAACGATGAAAGTTTCCCAAGGGAGTTAGCATCGTGCACAGGAGCTTTACACACATCAGTTAGTCAACACTTAGCTAAGGAAGAGGAGCAGGTAGATGTCCACTTTGACTCTTCTATTGAGATAAATGCATAGTTGATAGTTCACATAGCTTTGTTTTTTTTTCTTTTTTCACTCCCAACAACTATAAGCTAAAGGTACTATTATTTACTGACAGGTTATTGCAGGCTAGATGCTACATACCATGTGGTATAACTGTAAAGATTATATTTGTTCGATGTCTGTTATCCAATTTGTGCTTTGCTTATTTGATGAATTTAATATTCTTTAATGACTACTTTCCTTAACCCAACCATGTTGATTTCAAGTTGTGATTCAGCATCAGTAGTGTAACTTTTATTAGCATAAAACTAGTCATGTGTAGTCTTTGATACGAACAATAGCAGGACTATATTGATTTTTCTTATATATTGCCCATATACTTGTATACAAATACAAAATATGCAAACTATAATAACCTTTAATATCCTTTAAAGTAAAGGAAAGTAGCCCCATATCATAGAAGACTACAGGTTAGACCAGATCTCAATAGTTTGTTTTATTTGCAAACCTGAGAGTACCACTTCGGAGAAAAACCAAAGAATGCACATCTGTCCATGTGATTGGGGTTGGGTTATAAACCAGAAAATTCAAACAATTAACACGTTGGCATGTTTGCTTGTGTTCAGGTCTCTCTCTCCCTTTAAAGGGTATGAACGATACAGATATTTAACTTGTGAAATGGATGTGCGAGTTTCATTATGGAAATCATTACCTTATTTTAGAAGGATGAAATTCCCTGTTGATTTTGGTGTGTCTTACTTTTGTTTTGTTGGATGATACTAGGTTTTTCCACTGCTCATTGAGAAGTTCTCTCTGGAGGAACAAGCATCTTTAGTTTGGCAATTCCTTTGCAGTATTCCTGTGAATATGATGGCTGAATTTCTTCCATGGCTTTCAACATCTATATCACCTGAAGAATCTCAGGATTTGCGGAAGTACTTAAGCAAAATAGTTCCAGAGGAGACGCTTCTTCAAAAGGTGTGATGTTAATGATGTTTTAGAGTATTATTCTTTTGTTCCTTTCTCGTTTTATATGCATTTGAACATGTCATGATAATGTAACTGATCATATTCTTGCTTATTGAAGGTTATTTACACATGGATGGAAGGTAGAAGTAGTGCTAACACAGTTGAAAATGGTGTAGATCATTCTCAAGTTCAATGTAGTCCTAGTCCATTAACCCATCAGATTGGGAAAGTAAAATGTGCATGTGAGTCCACAGGAACGGGGAAAAGGAAATATTCTGGATGTATCATAGATGTTTCTGACACTACCGGAACACATCCTATAGATGAAATATTGCTCTGGCATAATGCAATTAAAAAAGAATTAAATGAGATAGCAGTGGAGACCAGAAAGATACAATTGTCTGGAGATTTTACCAATCTGTCAGCTTTTAATGAAAGGTTGCAATTCATTGCAGAAGTTTGCATATTTCACAGGTATTGCTTTAACTTTGTTCTATGCCATGTAGAAGTATCACGTGTTTTTTCGGTTAAAAAAGTCATTATTTTGATTTCCTGTTGGATGTTTCTTTTTTACCTCATTTTGCAACATAAAAGAGTGCTGTATTTTAATTCCTTTTATACATAAAGGGGTGTGTATTTTAATTCCCTTTTATATATTGATTTACAAATTGAAATTTACAAAAGATTGAATTGTGCTACTTTCTTAAATGCTATCCTCTTGGGGAGAATCTGTTGTTTTGATATCCTGTAGTATATTGAGTGGCAAAATGATTTTGAAAGAAAGTCCGTTAAGTTATCTACTTTCTAAAAGCTTCCCTCTTTAGTCAATTCTTTCTCTCAATTCTCAAGGACTGAATAATTGACTTTTCTATAAAATGCAGTATTGCTGAGGACAGGGTTATTTTTCCAGCAGTAGACGCAGAGCTATCTTTCTTTCAGGAGCATGCTGAAGAAGAAAGCCAATTTAATGACTTCCGGTGTTTGATTGAAAGAATTCAAGGTGAAGGAGCAACATCTAACTCCGAAGTTGAATTTTATTCCAAGTTGTGCTCACATGCTGATCATATAATGGAAACCATCCAGAGGCATTTCAAGAATGAAGAAGTTCAGGTGAGTCTTCATGAGTGAGATGCGGACTGTATGTAGTGTTAATCTTCAAAAGCATGTCATAGCTTGGCAGACGCCTGATACGTATGAGCAATGCTTTTATTAAGTGAATTAAATTGTCTTTCCGGTAGATAAATATGATGTAGGAGAGGTTCTGTTCTTCTTAATCCATAGTTGAATTATGGAAAAAAGTTGGTCAAAATAGTTGCAACAGTAAGCTATCTTTTTATTAATTTAATTTTTTTTAAATACATGATAGATTCTCTCTCATCTGTAGGTTCTTCCACTTGCACGGAAGCACTTTAGTATCAAAAGGCAACGTGAACTTCTGTATCAAAGCTTGTGCATGATGCCTCTGAAATTGATTGAACGTGTGCTGCCATGGTTGGTTGGATCATTGACTGAAGATGAAGCAAAGATGTTTCTGAAAAATATGCAATTAGCAGGTTTTCTGTCTATTTTAAAATTTTCTTCTTGTGGAAAGAAAATACATATATGATGAGTACTTTAGCATGAGACTTCCATATCTAACAATTTTGCAATTCATTCCAGCTCCAGCGACAGACTCTGCTTTAGTCACACTCTTTTGTGGTTGGGCTTGCAAGGCTCGTAACTATGGTTTGTGTTTGTCTTCAAGTGCATTAGGTTGTTGTCGTGCTCAAACATTTGCTGACATTGAAGAGAATATTGTTCAACTCTCCTGTGGTTGTGCTTCTACATCATCTGCTCGAGATTGTTTTCTGTTAACTGGATCAGATTCCCAAAGATCAGTGAAGCGCAACATGACGGAGTTGCACAAGAATGGAGATGTCCCAGAAACTTTAGAAAATGAAAGTATCCAGAAACAATGTTGCAGTCCCCGATCTTGTTGTGTGCCAGCTTTAGGGGTTAACACTAACAATTTGGGGCTCAGTTCACTTTCTACAGCCAAGTCTTTACGCTCCTTGTCTATCGCCTCTTCTGCCCCATCCCTGAATTCTAGTCTTTTCATATGGGAAACAGACAGCAGCCCATGTGATTTAGGATCGACAGAAAGACCAATTGATACCATATTTAAATTCCATAAAGCTATACGCAAAGACTTGGAGTATTTAGATGTTGAGTCTGGGAAGCTTAATGAAGGTGATGAAACTACCATTCACCAATTTAGTGGAAGGTTTCGTCTTCTATGGGGTTTATATAGAGCTCATAGTAATGCTGAAGATGATATAGTATTCCCAGCATTGGAATCCAAAGAGACACTTCATAATGTGAGCCATTCATACATGCTAGACCATAAGCAGGAAGAAAAATTATTTGAAGATATTTCTTGTGTTCTTTCTGAGCTTTCATCGCTTCATGAAGCCATGCAGAAGTCCCACATGTCGGAGAATTTAGATGAAATTAATTTGGGATCTTCTGATGCTAAAGATAGTGATAATATCAGAAAGTACAATGAGCTTGCAACTAAGCTTCAAGGGATGTGCAAATCAGTAAGAGTGACCCTGGATCAGCATATTTTTCGGGAAGAACTTGAGCTCTGGCCATTGTTTGGGAAATATTTTACTGTGGAAGAGCAAGACAAGATAGTGGGCCGAATAATTGGAACTACAGGTGCTGAAGTTCTCCAATCTATGTTACCATGGGTAACTTCTGCACTTACTGAAGACGAACAGAACAAAATGATGGACACCTGGAAACAGGCAACTAAGAACACTATGTTCAATGAATGGCTAAATGAATGCTTAAAAGAGAGTCCAGTACCTGTTTCACCAACAGAAACATCAGAGTGTAGCACTTCTCAAAGAGGTTTGTAATATGCTTTGAGTTATTTTCATTCTATGGCAATTGCTGGATGAATAATTGAAAGTATCATGTGTTATGGTATTGTCTCAGGTGCTGACTATCAAGAAAGCTTGGACCTCAATGATCAGATGTTCAAGCCAGGTTGGAAAGACATATTCCGGATGAATCAGAATGAACTTGAGTCAGAGATCCGGAAGGTCTATCGTGACTCAACTCTTGATCCAAGGAGAAAGGCATATCTTGTCCAGAATCTAATGACAAGGTTGCTTCTGGTGACCATTATCTCTTGTTTACATAAATCTGACATTCTGACAATAAACTGCATCTTCATTTTTTATAGAACTTTAGCCTATCTCATCAAGCTGTAGTTGATTAGTTAATGTTATGTTGTAGTCGTTGGATTGCTGCCCAGCAGAAGTTACCTAAAGCTTTATCTGGGGACTCCTCTAATAAAGAAATAGAAGGACGCTCACCATCATTTCGGGACTCGGAGAAGCAAGTTTTGGGTTGTGAGCATTATAAGAGAAATTGTAAGGTTCGTGCAGCTTGTTGTGGCAAGTTATTTACATGCAGATTTTGCCATGACAATGTGAGCGACCACTCAATGGATAGGTAAATATTTTTTTAATCATATTTCAAAATATTTTTATGTGGATTATATTTCTAATTACCCATTGATGATTGCAGAAAAGCAACATTGGAAATGATGTGTATGGTGTGTCTGACTATACAGCCAGTTGGGCCTGTATGCATGTCTCCTTCATGTAACGGACTTTCAATGGCCAAGTACTATTGCAATATTTGCAAGTTTTTTGATGATGAAAGGTATTTTTGCATTTGATTCTTGCTTTAGAAGTAAAACTTCAACAAATGCCTATGACCTAGTACCTTGGTTATTGTAGTGAATTACATTAGGACTGAGATTAACTTATCACCTATGGTTATGGATAATCTGTATCTATCATTTAATGTATAAAGTCAATTAGTAAACAAAATAAACTTGTGGAGGTTTCATAGGAATGATACAGGACATTCAGTAATTATTAATGATTGAAGTAAATGAGTGCAATGCTGAATCCATACCCTGTAATGCAAATTCATATATTTTTTCAAAATGACAGAGGATATACAAATATGTTTGAACATAGAATCGTGATTCCAATATTCACAAATTTTTTATTCTTGTATATATAGATGTATGTTTTATTTATACTTGTGATTCTGTGAAATAATATGGAAAATGTTTCCTATGTTTACTGCTATGTGGTTGCCTTAGAGGGAACTGCTTGGAAACTTGTGCCCTATTTGATTCAGTTTATTTATCTTTTCCTTGTAAATTTTCGGATGCTAATTTGAGATCATTTTTTTTCAGGAATGTGTATCATTGCCCATATTGCAATATTTGCCGTGTTGGCCAAGGGCTAGGGATTGACTATTTTCATTGCATGAAATGCAATTGTTGCTTGGGAATAAAATCAACATCTCACAAGTGCCTGGAGAAGGGTTTAGAAATGAACTGCCCAATATGCTGTGATGACTTGTTCACATCAAGTGCGACAGTCAGGGCTCTACCATGTGGACATTACATGCATTCAGCTTGCTTTCAGGTATGTCATGCTCATTTTAGGATTTTTCCCTATAGAACAAGGGGTAAAGAGTATTTGAAACATTTATCTCTTATCTTCTTTCTGATTCTTCAAATGAAGTAATTTCAAGGAAGGTTTCTCATTCAATTTTACACTTTGTTGTGAAATGTTAGGCATACACATGTAGTCACTACACATGCCCAATCTGCAGCAAGTCATTGGGAGATATGGCGGTAAGAATATTCTATAGCTGTTTTTTGATTGTGCATACAATTATGTGCTATGATTGATCTTTACAAACCTCTGCATGTGATGGCACTATATTAGGTGTTTGATAAAACTAAATAGTGTAAGGATACATGTGCTTTTGTTGACATTTCATTAGAAGATTTAGAAAAGATTAGTGATATCAAAGAATGCTCATGTTAAATCTTGGTACCATAAACTATTTGGGTATGAAATGATTAACTAAGGGATATCTAAGGTGAGAGGGTTGGAGGTACAGTTGTACTCTTGGTAGGCTACTATTAGGATATAAATATTGGGTCGAAAAGTACTGGTTATCGAACTCTTCTGATCCTGCTTTCATGTGGAAAATGAAATGCATAATATTACATGGCATGCAATACTTAGTTGTTCTTTACCATCCCAGGTTTACTTTGGTATGCTTGATGCTCTATTGGCTACTGAGGAGCTTCCTGAAGAGTACAGGAACCGCTATCAGGTAATACTTCTGTTGCATGAATATTATTTGGTCTGATTACTCGTCTGTATTCTTTGTGGCTTCTTTGCAATGATGCATTTTGGCTTTTTAATTTACTCGAAAAAAGCAAGTCAGTTAATCTCAAATGAAAATTTAAAATTTGTTTCGTATCATTTGCTTTATGCACTCAATTATACAGTTTCCCCATCTGTTTCTATGTTTTATGAAATTTCTTTCATGTCTAAATTTATGACTTACATGTCTCATTTTGTATACACAGTGAGAAACATTATTTTGTTGGATACTATTTTTCATTCAGCCACCACCCAGATTTTTCATCACAATCTGCAATACTTTTGTGCCAGCTCCACATGCAAATTTTTAATAGAGACATTAAATAATATTACAATGTTTAACTCAAGGTAGTCAAAGGCGAAGGTGCCATGAATGCTGAGCCTTAACTTTGAAAGGCGCAGAAGCTTTTCTTGCCTCGCCTTTTGCATTTTAAGCACCTTTGACTATTCTGTTTTAAGTATTATGTTTAATTACTTAGCAGTTAAAATACCTTTGTAGCTTTTTGATTGGGATAAAACAGGATCTGCAAAAGCCGCCAGATACTGGAGATGAGATTTCATATTCTTACATAGCTCACGTTTTCTTCCTCCAGTAACTCATATCATAGCATAGATATTGTGTTTTTTTTCTCCCTCCTGTTCATGATCAGTGCCAATGGAATGAACATGCTGAAATTTGTTAGGCAAATAATGAACCTAGAAGTGATATTTTGTAATGGCAATGCAGGACGTACTCTGCAATGACTGTGATAGAAAGGGCACTTCACGTTTTCACTGGTTATATCACAAATGTGGATTCTGTGGCTCCTACAATACTAGGGTGATCAAGACTGAGGCTACAAATTCTAGCTGCTCCTAGTCCTAGTTAGTGGTGCTCCTATTTGACGAAAGAGCTAAAGAGGCACAGGAGTTTGTAAATAACATGTATAGCCAATCCAAAATTTTCCACTACAAGGATCTTTGGTTATGGATTCCTCTTTTTCATGATTTAAGTTACAAAGTTCTCTTTCTCTTCCCAGATGCCTTCTCATAAGTTAGAAGCACCAAATCAGTTCCTTAGTTATGTATAGATGAACACACTTTCAAACTTATATTTTTGCAATTGATAACTTAGTATATCCTCTTGTACTTTTCCCTCTCTATTTCGTTGTTTCAAGTTCATTGACTGTTTATAAGAGACTAGCTACCCTAGATCAGCTTCTGCATGAGTTTAGTTTTGTTTCTATTTTTAAATGATAGTAAATAATCATAATGTATGCCAATTTCTCTAATATTTTAACCTGAAAGATTTTAATTAAGTAGCTTAGCTTCCGTTCATGTATAATAGATAATTTTGAGCATGATTGTATAGTAATATTACTTACAATTGAATGATCATGCCAATTACGTGATTAATTGCTACTTTGGTAGTTTATAGTTAGTTAAGAGTGTAAACAATGTTTTACTTTCTTTTTTTTTTAATTTTTCCCTAATACGTTAAAATTTGCGCAAAGAAATTTTTTTAATTGAACAGTTATTCCCCATTTGGCAGTTAGAATTAGGCACAGAATAAGAGTTGAAATTGGAATTGGACATCCCAATTTCAATTACAAGTTTGGGACAACTTATAAAACTCGGATATCCTCATTACTAATTTCATGGAATTGATAAATAATTGGTAAGTGCTCTTAATCTTGAATCTAATATGAATAATCAAATTTACAGAGAGCCCAATAGATGTGGGGCTTTATTACCCCGATCTATTTGTATATAAGATGTCTATAAGGTTCTTTTAATTTTTCCCATTTATATATTATCCACCATAAGTTTTAATTCACATATACTGAACTACTTTAAAATGTTAAAATTTTATAACAAACCTAAACATTAGTTTTCCAAGTCAATTTTGATTTCTAAAGGAGTTGAAACCAAAATTCTGTTTGAATACTGATACCCAAGAGGACGCTCAGCTTGATAAAGTGGGAAAAAAAATCTTTTATTCAATTCAGATATGTTTAAGTACTTGAATCGTTTTCTTTAAACTGCAACTTGCAATTTTATTATTATTTTTCTAAAATCTAGATTTGATTCTGAGTTGTATGGATATAGAAATATAGTAAGGTAAAAAGAGAAGGAATATTTGAAACTTGAGGAGCTTTTCGTATCCACTTTTTTTTTTATTTTTTTTTCTCAATTTTTTTTCTATCATCTATCTAAATAAAGTGTAAGAGCTCTTACCAAAGAGTTATTTTAAAGGTTTTAATTTGATGTGTACATAAATTAAAATACGATTCTAAATTTCATTTGTATTGAAAATAAATGATGAAATGAAACCTGTCTTGTTTTAGAGAGACAATTTTATTTGATTAAAAAATCAATTAAAATTTATAATTTTGTATAAAATTTAAATAAATTAAAATTAAATATTGACATGATAAATTTTACATCTATCTCAAATAATTATTTTTGACATGATCTTGTAAATATTGATAGAGAGAAAGAGAAAAAAAAAGAGATATTTCTCAATTAAACTTTTATCTGATTTTTTAAACTCTCTGATAAATATTTATCCTTACTTTTTTTTTTTTATATAATGCAATTATGACCAAATTATTCTTTACAATAATAACCTTGATGGGCAAGTGCCACGACCTTCTCAATTACATCAGTCAAGTTAATAAATGAACTCTAATTTAAACTTAACTAGTGATAAATATTAAATAATAGAAATTCCTAAAACTACATAAATAAGCACTTTCTTATGAGAGTATATTATAACTTATGACAACTACTTATTTAACTTATTCTATCTTATTTATTCGCATTTATCAATTAGAAATATAACTCAATTCTTAAATTCATGAGAATATTTTAAAAATAATAAAAAATACTATTTGCATACTAAATTTAATTATCATGTATTTATATATAAATATATGTATAATTTAATTCATTTTTAATATGTATTTTAGATTTTAATATATATTTTATCCTGATAGTTAATTTTAATAGCTGATTTTTGTTTATATCTAGAGGTGGCAAACGGCAATAGGGCAGGTAGGGACAAATTTTTTCTTTCTTCAACCCACCCCATTCTACAGTAGCCTTTATAAAACTCGCTTCACTCTCACTCATGGATAGCAAAAAATTAAACCTCTACCTGTCTCAACCCTACCTGCTCCTATAATTATTAAAATCCAATAAATAAAACTAAAATTTAAAACTATCATCACATATATAATCTAAATTAAAGTAAAAATTTAAAAATAATATAATATTATTAATTATTTTACATATTATATATAAATATATACATGAATTTTTTATTTAAACAAATAAAATAAAAGCATTAATTACCGAAATAAATAAATTTAAAAATATTTATCGATTTGTGTTCCCAATCATATCTCGTTTACCGTGTAAACGAGATATGACACGCCAGCTGCGCCATGGCTATCTCATTTACACTGTAAACGAGATCCTTAGAGTTGTGTCCCACCGGCTATAAAAGGATGTGTAACCCTTGGTATTTCTCACAAAGTTTTCGTATCATATTTCTCACAAATACGGGACATTAATGGCTAGTAGTAGTCCGTACATAGTTGTGCTTGTGTATCCCAATTGCCGTATGAGAAACGGCGACAATGGGGTGACATTTGAGTGCGAGGATCCGATATTGTTTCGCACTTAACGTGTGAATACATTGTCGGATTTGAAGAGTTTGATATTGAGTAGACTCAGTGGTACAGAAGCGAGGGAGATCGGAAGGGTGGCGTATAGGTTGCTGGCCTCCATGAGTAACGGAGTCTTCCGGTTTCGACTATTCCGACTACAAGGCGACAAGCATGTGCGAGTGATGTTTGACATCCATGGGAGGATCATGGTGGAGCAAGTGATGGAGCTGTCTGCAGAGGTGGGACACAGTGGCGGTGGTCCTTCCGTACACTCGACCTATGTGCAGGACGACCGACCCCTAGCACCACCGCCCATTCATGTCGCTATTCCATTGGATAAGGCCGAGGAGTGCGAGGAGGAGTCGGACGAGGAATACGTGGCAGACAGTGGTGATAGCGACTTGTCCGATAGTGGGGATCAAAATGAGTGTGTTCCGGAGACACCCATTCCGACTGCGGCCTGCCACGTCCTGCCTCCACCTCTTCCAATACAGGCGCTTTCGGCAGTTCCGTCTTACTATCACAGTCTGGATTTGGACGCCATACATGAGAGGACTCCGTTTCTTGACACGGGTGAAGAGGATTACAACCTAGACGGCGGTGTAGAGTTTCGGGTTGGCCACAAGTTTAGAAGCCGAGAGACAGTGCTTCAGGGTGTCAAGAACTACAGTATTCGGAGGAGTGCGTAGTACCGAGTGATCGAATCAGACCGGTTAAAGTACCATATGCAGTGCCGTCAAGACGATAATGGGTGTCAATGGAGCCTCCGTGTGGCCCTTCGTCAGAACCTCGGATACTGGTAAGCTTAAGTTTACCTGTGCCTTTCATTACTTCTATACGATATACTAAGTAGGTATACGACATGGCTGAAGCAATATTGTGTTGTTGTGTTCAGGGAGGTTCGGAGGGTGGGTGGAGTGCATAGTTGTCTTGCACCCACCATGTCTCAAGACCATCGTCAGCTAGACAGCAGTCTAATTTGTCGGGTCATCTTACCATTGATTCAGTCCAACCCCTCTATCAGCATTTCGGTTTTGCAAGGAGCGGTCCAAGCAAGCTATCACTTCAAACCGTCCTACAGAAAGGTGTGGATGGCCAAGCAGAAGGCAATTGCACAAATCTATGGGGATTGGGAAGAGTCATACAACAAGGTTTCCAAGTTGCTTCAGGCACTGCAGAGCTATTTTTCTGGTACCATTTGTGACCTACGCGTCAAACCATTCTATGATGAACACCTCCTGGTACATGAATGCAGTATGTTCGACAAGATATTTTGGTCTTTCCCGTCATGTGTCGAAGCCTTCAAGCATTGAAAGCCTTTTGTCTCTGTAGATGGTACGCATCTGTATGGCAGGTATGGTGGTGTGTTGCTTATTGCGGTGGCGCAAGATAGGAATAGCAACATCCTGTCTATTGCTTTTGCCATCGTGGAGTCCGAGAGCACCGAGTTATGGTCGTTCTTCCTAACTAATCTGAGACGCCACGTCACTCCATAAGACGACCTGCTGGTTATCTCCGACAGATCTCAGGCTATCAAGGCCGCGCTTAGCTCCGATGATAGTGGATGGAATCCCTCCAGAGCCTACCATGCTTACTGCATAAGACACATGGCTGCGAACTTCATGACTCGGTTCAAATCAGCCGAGGGCAAGAGGTACCTCATTAACGCTGCTTATAGTCCAAGCCAGGCCGGTTACAGTGGTACATGGATGCGTTGAGAGGAGTCTCGCCTACGATGGTTGAATGGGGTCTGGGATGGTCTTTTCAGGAAGGAGATTTGGTTACAACATTGCGACACCGGGCGTCGATTTGGTCACATGACGACAAATTTGTCCGAGTGCATCAATGCAGTGTTGAAGGGCACCCGGTACTTACCAATTTCTGCCATTGTGCGCATCACGTACGAGAGATTACAGAAGTTGTTCGTGACGAAGGGCAAAGAGGCACAGTCACAACTCGCTGCTGGATGCTAATTCTCACAGATACTATTGGCCGCCATTGGGAAGAACAGAGAAGGGATATCAAAGATGCGTGTCACTCACTGCGACAGGCGGGCGTCGGTGTTTGTTGTCGAGGAGCTTGAGCCGTTTGAGGGATGGGGGCGGATCCTTCTGTGTTCGGCTATCGGACGACACGTGTGACTATGGCTTGTTCCCATCCCTCCACTATCCGTGCCGTCACGCACTAGCTGGGTGTGCCGCTGCTAGCATAGAGTGGGCCCCGTACGTGCATCCTATGTACAAACAGGAAGTTGTTTTCAAGGTGTACGAGATGGAGTTTCCTCCTATCCCAGACGAGTCGATGTGGGCAGAGTGGCATGAGACGAGGCTGTGTCCTAACCCAGTAATGCATTGGAAGGCAACATGAAGGCCCGTGTCCACCAGGTTTCGGAATGACATGGACGATACCGAACAACGTGAGAAGCGGTGTGGCATGTGTAGGTAATACGATCATACTAGAAGGGGATGTCTTAATCAGCCCACGGGAGATGTGTAGGTCACCATAGGGTTGTATGTTTACCAAAGTTGGCATGTGTTGGTCTTGTTTTTATGTAGTGCGTTATCTAATATTGTAGTAACAATAGACGTGAAACATTGTAACTTCTAATGAAAGGTTTAATGACGTGCCCGTCACTTTATGATGTGTTGTTTTTTTTCCCTTGAAAGGAACAGTAACATAAACGTAAATGCTCATAAGAACACGAATTTAAATAACAGTATACACAAACTAAGTACCACAAAAGTAATTGTCCAATTAGAATCCAAATGTACATACCATACTACTAAGTAATCAAAAATACATAAATAAGGTTAATGCAACTATGGTACAGACAATACTACAATCATTGTCTCTGGTGTGGATCCTGGTAGTGGCGCCTGTGCCCAGTGCCACATGGGGGAAGCTGAGCCTGTCGTTGAGGTCTAATCGGTCGAGGATCCTACTGCATCTGAGGACGAGATGAATGCCCCCCTCCTGACGATGGACTTGTGGCAAACTGGTATAACTGAGTCTGAGTCTGCAGGTGTGGAGCGACCGGTGGGGTCACCTGAGGCTGGGACTGGGTCAGGTACATGCCATAGTCGTGGGAGGGGGTGTCACATACTGGCTGCCTGGCCGAAGGCCCGTCCCGTATGAGGAGCCAGATGCCGGTGAAATCTGTGGCATCCAGTAGGAAGTCTGGGCAGGGGCTGATAGGTGATGGTCGTCCGCGATGCCAACCTCCCTGCCTGTGCGAAATGACTCGGCTAACCTATCCATGATGGAGGACTGCACCGTGGGTAGGAAAGCGTCGTCAATCAGAATCTCGTCAAGAAAGACATCCTCCTCCTGCTGGGTCCCGGATGGACCTCCCTCATGCCAACCTTGTGGTGATGTATCCCAGGCTGGGGGAACCTGCTGCCCACCGGAACCGGATGAATGCCACGCTCTGTGTTCGGATGGAGGGGGAGGAGGTGGAGGAGTCGGTCCTGTAGGTGACGCGACACCGTGAACTGGTACGTCTCCCTCATCCTCGTGACGGTCGAACTCCGCTTTCTCCTCCGACTCTGCGTCACCCCTAGCCCGTCAAGGCCTGTCCCTCTCCCTCCTGACGGGGTCACCTGGCCGACGCTCTCTCTGGCCTCGCTCCCTCCTAGCAGGTCGGCGAGTGTCCTCTCTGACCTCCCTCGCACGTCTCCTCCGGTCTGGCACGCCCCTCGAAAAGGTAAGATCGTCCCTCAGCTGGCTGGCTGTGGGCTGGACATCGGGGGGCAACTCTACTAGCCTGGGGTCCTCCAAAACCTCTTGCCCAGATAGGTGCCTCACACGGCAAACCCCACGCCACCAATTGTAGCACTCACCGGTCGGCCTAGTGTTGAACGTATAGTGCACGATAATCCTGCGATCAGGCTCGAACCTCTGCCTCCAACCGTCGTACCACTGCTGGAGTCGCTCCGGCCACCAGACATCCTCACCACGACCAGTGGTGGTCAGATACCTATGGTTAAACACATTAAGTAAATAAAATAGTATGACTTTCAAAACAACAAACAACAAGCAACGTATAACTTTGAAAAAATTAACCACGTTCATACCTGTCAAGATTCACTGGAATCACAGGCACTGTCTGCTCCCCATTGAGCTACCGTTTCACCCGATCGACGTGGTGAACTCGGACAATGTTGAAGCAGACTATCGGAACGACCGACAACCATGTACCACACTCCTCCTCCTCACGAAACCAGTGTGGGCACAAGGTTTGAAGCGCAGGGTCATCGTACACCCTCCATGCAAACTGAATAAAAAAAACGTGTAACAAAATTACAAGTATTACAACACAGTAAGTAGAAGGAAATAACAAAACATTTATTTTCATGACTAACCTCATCGAACCGTAATCGATCGATCGAAACCCAATAGTACAACACCCTGGCCCGGTGTTGATCCCTACTCTGCTGCTGCAATCCAACCAACCTGAAAGTAACAAAGAGATATACAATTCATTAAGTTACAAACCATGCGAATTAACAACAATGCTTAATGCGAAATGAAAAAGTAATATTTGGTTACCTCGCAGTGAGCAGGTACTGGTAGACTTCTCTATCTGGTAGACACCATTGAGAAAATCTCTGGTAAATCCAACTCATCAGCAGCAGAGTGCAATCGACAATGTCCGTGACACCACGCTGTGCCGCCAAACACAGTGACTGGTAAGTCCAAGGCAGCATAGCAGAGCCCCATGATAATGCCCTGCACTCCGCGAAGTCCCGGAGAAGCGGTAGCCAATGTATGTGCACCAGATTGTTGGACTTGTCTGTCAACAGATACCCTCCGATCAGTAACATAATGTGGCATCGGAAATACTATCGGAGGGTCTCAGGATCGTTGGTCGGAGGCATCTGGCAAACACGATCACGCAACCAAACCAGCTTCAGCGTAAACGACTCCTTCCTCTGCGCCGCCTGTTGTGCCACCACCGGAGGCCTGGCACCAAGGAGCTGCTCCATCATGGCCCACATCTTCGTGTTGTACCACCTACCAAAGTCACGCAGGCATCCCCCAACGGGGTTCCTGTGTGCACGTAGGCCCAGGTGGTACGCCACATCCTGTAGGGTGATAGTCACCTCACCCCACGGGAGATGAAACGTGTGCGTCTCCGGACGCCATCGCTCCACGAGTGCCGAAATTAGGAAATTGTCAAATGTGAAATCTCTGAGCGGCACCGTGTCGCCAAATCCGGTCTCAACCAGATACAAAACGATGGCGTCCGGTGGAGGAAGGGTATGGCTGACTCGCCGGGGCAATAAAAGGCGAGGCCTCTACGGAATGCAAAAATAAATTTTTAACCTATAAACATATAATAATACATTTTTCTACTCTACTTAAGAACAACGTACTACTACTACTTAGGAACATACTACCATGTGTCTACTCTACAGCTGTCTCTAAATTACTTATGTCGGTAAGCAAATCCTAATTAAGTCAAACAAATCGTATAAAAGCAAATATTGTTCTAAATTCATCATACATTCCAACCCCTAAAGCATTTTACTCAGTGCTTGCCACTACGAGACTACCCTAACAATGTCCACATACTTATTAGATTAACCGAACATAATGCGACTAACCTCAAAGTCGGCTACTCCGGCGTAATAGGAGGTCTCATTTAGTCTATTGATGTCCTCATCGTATCCCGCCTGGCGGACCATCACCGTATAGGACTCAAATATAGTAGGAAACGGTTAAAAGAGGGGAGAAAGAGTTTGACTAGGTCAAAGTGGGGTCTAGGAATATGCTGTGAACAATTTCTACTTATAGGCGCCATTCGGTCTTATCTCGTTTACAGTAGCCATGGCGCAGCTGACGTGTCATATCTCATTTACACTTTAAACGAAATACATGCAATGCCATCTCGTTTACAGTGTAAACGAGATATGACTAGAAAACACAAATCGATAAATATTTTTAAATTTATTTATTTCGGTAATTAATGTTTTTATTTTATTTATTTAAATAAAAAATCCATATATATATTATATTAAAATTATATATATACCGAAACAGAAATTACCTAAATCCAAATTCGTTGCGTCCAAAACCCTACCTTAAATTGGGTAGGAGCGAGATGGCTACCTATAAATTCAAATAGTGTTGCTATTCTTATATACATATAGAATCTGGTATGATGGTTTAAAAATATACATCTATCCTAACAAGTTATTAAACCAATTTAATTAGATTTATTTATTAAAAAAATTTGGCTATATATGATCATATCAATAAACGAAAATAGTGGACCAAAAAAATATCAATTTAAAATTTAA
>NC_029789.2:134443175-134443691 GCF_000816755.2 Arachis ipaensis
GCTTTAAAATAAGGGTAAATATATATATATGATGAATTATTATGATTATAATACATGAAAAGTATTATACTTTTAGACAATATTATCTATTAATCAAAGTAAATTTTATGATGAATTATACAATTATAATACATGAAAAGTATTATGATTCTGCACAACAATATATGTGGTGCCATTTGGATTGGGTTTGAAGAAATAAAAGTATAAAACCAATTAGGGGTGGCAAAGAGGATCGGTCCGCTCTAATATGTCCCGTCCCGCCAATTAAAATGGGTTTAAAATGTTAGTCCGTTCCGTTTTATGGCGGATTGGCGGGTCGGCGGGTTAGCCCGCTTGACTCTTTTTTTTTTTTTGAAAAATAATTAATCAAAGTGATGAATTATACAATTATAATACATGAAAAGTATTATGATTCTGCACAACAATATATGTGGTGCCATTTGGATTGGGTTTGAAGAAATAAAAGTATAAAACCAATTAGGGGTGGCAAAGAGGATCGGTCGGATCGGTCCGCTC
>NC_029789.2:134462980-134464207 GCF_000816755.2 Arachis ipaensis
TAGTAGATCGGCTCTCCCTGCCCCGCCAAAATTTGCCAATTTGGCGGTGCGGGTTTGACGAATTTTTTTAATTTGGCGAGCTCTAAATCATAGCTCGACCCGCCCTTTTTAGCGGGTTTAGCGAATTGACCCGACAAATTCAACCCGTTTTGCCACCCCTAAAACCAATCAAACTTTAAATATATAAGTCTTCAATTTGGACTGAAATAGTTTGATTGATTCTGAAATTCATTGTAATACGATTTAGAATTTTGATTTTGATTTGAAGGACAGCTTTGAACTCAAATTTTAATATAGTGTTTGAATAATTTGTTTTATATTAAAAATCTTCGGTATTATCTAATTACATAGGTTTAACGTTTAAGTAACTATAATAATATGGAAAAATATAGGGGCCAGCAACTTTGTTAAATTCTGGTCAGCATATAACTAGTAAAAAAGAGTCAGCCATTGGATGAAATCTTACACCAATCTCACACCATTAAAATCATCATTGATGACTATTTGATGGTTACAAATCACAAAAGTTGCTGGCCCTAACATTCCTCTAATAATATTATTGTATGAGATATGTATTGGGCATAATTACTTTGTAATTTTTAATCAGCCCTCTGTTATCTTAATTAACATGTAATTTATTTTAATTAGTTGTTTTTTTTTATCTAATTACTAATTATATTACTAATTTGAGTGGCTTAAATTTAACTAAAATTAATGTTTTAACTATAATAGAGTCAATTTATAATTAATTTATTTTTTTCTATAAGTTTTTATATAACTTTTAGAAGTATTAACAACTTCCTAATCTCTCAAATCTTTTTTGCCATTTTTAAAAAAGTTGAAAAAAAAAATAGACTTCTCTAATAACTGTAGCTCTTCTCTCTTCGTCATGTAGAGCCATTTCACATGGCATACTTTAAATAAATAAATAAAGTATCAATTATAGTTTTACATAAGCCGAAGCTACAATATCTTCATTCAAAACGGGAGAGATGCTTTAGCAACTCATTTAAATTTTTGTCCGACTTTGAGGTTGTAACGTGTAACACATGTTGACATCTATCTAACAATTGTAAACAAAAATAAAAAAAAAATGAAAGAGAGAAGAGGTGGCAAAAATTCATATGCATTTATCTTTATATAAAATTCTTAATTAAAAATAATTAAATAATAATTTAATTAAATATGTTAAATTATTTATTAATTTTTAACTAATAATTTTATATT
>NC_029789.2:134464225-134476004 GCF_000816755.2 Arachis ipaensis
ATAATTACACATAAATTTTTACCAAAGATTAAAAAACATGAGAAGTTTACTTTTTTTTTTTGTTTAAATTTTTTCAAAAATGCCAAAGAAGATTTGGGAGATTAGGAGTCGTTAATATTTTAAAAAATTACATAAATACTCACATTAAAAAATAAATTAATTACAAATTGATTTTTATCAATTATTATGGTTAGAATATTAATTTTAGTTAAATTTAAGCGACTCGGGTTAGTAATATAATTAGTGATTAGATAAAAAAATAACCAATTAAAATTTAACATGTCGTAAAAGATAAATTATATATGAATTAAAAGAGGATAAAGATAGACTAAAAATCATCTAATTATTTAGTCATCAAATCTAAAATTCTAAGCTTGAATTAAATTAAATTAAGTGCAGTTTAGTTTTGAACCAAAAAAAAAAAGAAAAAGAAAGACAAGACAAAATCCAGGATCTACAATAACAAAAACATGGTTTTGGTTTGCTTTTGTAACTACATAAAAAATTTTAGCCGAACGTTAAACGGAACACCTCTCTCTCTCTCTCTCTCTCTCTCTCTCTCTCTCTCTCAAAGCCTCTGTTTCTAACTCTGTTGCTACATTCTAACACCCTTTCTCTCCATTCTGCAAATTCACATCTTCTTCTTCTTCTTCTTCTTCTTCTTCTTCTTCAATTTCCAACCGCTATCAAAATAACCACTCCCCCAACGCACACAATTCCCACACTGAAAACAAATAAAACCGAAGAAAAAGCCATAACTTTATCACACACCAATCAAAAGCTCGAAGAGAATTCAGTGAAGAAGCTCAAAATACAACCACACACGCATCAAACCAATCAACACACTGTCAGAACGATTATCAAGAGCAAAAGGGGTCGTCATCAATATTGTTCTGCCATGGGTATGGTACCTGAGAGATCAAAGCCACTTCACAACTTCTCCTTGCCATGCTTGAAATGGGGTTCTCAAAAGTTCCTAAGATGTGTCAACGCTCCCTCCAACATCACCATCAACAACGATAACAATAACCCTTCTCAACCTTCTTCTTCTTCCCCTGATCGCAGATCCTCACGCCTCCAACCCAAACCCCAAATCAACCAAATTGAGCCTTCTAGACTCCCCAAGAGAAAATCCAACCAAAACTTTGATGGGGTACCAGGGAAGAAGCTCAAAGTTTCGAACTTTGAGGATGGAGGGGGAGGAGCAGGAGGAGGAGGAGAAGAAGGTGGTGGTGCAAATGGTGATGGTGGTGGTGTTTCTAATAGGCCTTGGAATTTGAGGACAAGGAGAGCTGCTTGCAAGGCACCACCGTCACCATCACCATCACCACAAGCACAAGCACTGATAACACAAACAGCATCAGCACCACATGATGAAGAGCGCAATAAGTTATTTGATGTTGGTGGTTCTTCTTATTTTCAAGTGAAGGATAAGAAAGTGGTGATGATGAATGAGAGAGCCAAGTTCTCAGTTTCTCTCTCCAAGGAAGAGGTTGAACAAGATTTCTGGGGATTGGTTGGGACTAGGCCTCCTAGAAGACCTAAGAAGAGGCCTAGAATTGTTCAGAGGCAATTGGATGTAAGTAGTGAAATACTATCATGTTATGATATGGAAATTGAAATGATTTTCTTTGATTTAAATTTTCACTTTTTCTTTTTGTGCTGTGAGTTATGAGAAAAATTGATGAAAATTCTTGTTGCTGGTGTTTTGCATAAGTAATCGGATGCCTTATGTATACTAATTGCATTGTCCTTTTGCTGTTTGAAAAATGCATTGCAGACACTATTTCCGGGGTTGTGGCTGACTGAGGTTAATGCAGATTGCTACAAAGTGGCTGAAGTTCCTGAATGAGGTAAGTTTAGTCATTGCTTTTACGGCAGCTGTGTGAATTTCAGTTGGATCACTAACTAGATTTTATGATCAATGGTTATGCAGGGAGGACATGATGGCGAAACGGGACTCCGGATGTCCCAAATGCCATTCTTGCTGACTTCTTACACCTTGTGACATAAATAATGGTAATTGGTAACCTACCAAGTCAAAACCATCTATGTAAAAAGGTTGTTTTCAATAATCCTGAAAGTTTTTAATTTTGCTGTTCATTATCTGAATGTAGTAACTTGTAGATTCTATTGATGAACAATGTTACCTTCTTCTTCAATTTGCCATCAAATTATAGGATCCCACTGTAGTAGTTTTTACCTTTACTATTGCTCTCAGTACATAGTAAGAGTAACTAATAAAGCTTCTGGCTTTCCTCAAAATTTGGAGTCATCGATTTGCTGCTTATCCGTGGCAAACAAATTTGATCTTCTCCATAGCAGAAATGTGAATAAGGTGATAAGCTATACTGAACTAGAAATATGCTTCAGGAAGCTAATAACAAGATCAGAATTTGTTTAGTTCAATTTCGATATGGTACTGAGAAGTTATATTTTATACGGCACTAATTTTTACCAGGTTTGAAGATGGAAAAATTGGCATATACGGATAGCTTAACATGTACTAGTGACTTTTGGTTACACACATTAATATGGTTAATGCATTCTTCTTTGTAATAGAAGAAAATAGAAATAGAGAATGCAAGGTTTTGATCAATTGTTAATCAAAACTCATCTACTTTTGTTACTAAATTTTCCATTCTACACATGGAACCTGGCATAGAAGCTTGCCAAACAAAGGTCCTAGAATTATCGAGTTAAAGAAGTGCTGCAATTTCTAATGGTTACATGGTTGACTTTTTTTAACTTAGAAAGCAATGGATTTGAGCCATTGTTGAAGTTGGATAAGGAAGCCATTTCTGTGAGAGACAAGATCACCAGTTGTTCCAAGAAGGAACAGGTAAAAACTCGCAATCTGTTTTCCTCTCAGCTACTGCATTACCATTGAAGATCTTCCTGCTCTGAGCCATTGCCATAAGCCAATATTTCATTTCACGCATTATTGTTTATTGCATGTGATACACAGGAAAACAAATCTGTTGAGTGCAAGCAATATGATGGATGATTAAGGGTTCTTTTTTTTTTCTTTTTGTGTATAAAGTGGAAATTATCAATAATTTCCCTTTTAATTTCTCTGAGCTTCAGAAATCCTGCTAGGTGGTGGAGTTTATCCGAATTGTCATTGCAGGTGAAACAGTTTTTCTTTTTTGCTTTGGTCAAAATCACAGGTATCCTATTCCTCCGGCCGAGGCAATCCTGCTCGAGTCAGGTAGGCCCACTCGCCACTCCGATGGAGAATCTCTCCCTTCCGAGTTTTAACTCGGTTGCGTAAGGCATACCCATAGGACTTGAATCCAAGTATCCAAGTCCTTTTGGAAACAGTTAATGCTTGTTGAAGTGGCACTTCTATCTGTTGCTGTGATCATAACTTGTTGAAACTCTTGTGTCATTTCATGTTAGCATATGATTACTTAAGACAGATGCTGTGCTTTACAAGTATGCATACATCTTGCTATTTAGCAATTCAAGTACTTTCTAGTGATGAAAGTTCTTGAGTAGCTCTAAAAGATCTCAATTCTCAAGTAATTTCTGAAGGAATTGGACAGTTGAACGTTTTGTATTGGATGGCATGGTTCTTGAACATCATCTGTTTTGTGCTGAGGAATTGAATCAATGGCTATCTAAAATATTGGATCATGTAAAAACTATGAAACTGTTTGTTTATGTACTACATTTTTTTTTTCTCTCTAACCCAGAGTCCCTCATAGAGTGAGTATACGAAGTAGGGCTGGAGGTGACTCAGGCAAGCTCAATAGCTAGCTCGAACTCGACTCGTTAATAGCTCGATAAGCTGAATTCGTGAGTTGGTGAGCCAAGGTTGAGCTCGGAATTGAGCTCATAAATTAAATGAGCCGAACTTGAGATTGGATAAACTCAGCTCATTAGCTCATTAGCTCGTGAGCTGGTTCGATTATATATATAGTTAAATTGTTCAGAATAGAAGAGACACATTTATATATTAATGTTCTCAATTATTTAAAATTTTATAGTCATTTTTTATATATAATTTTGATATATGACATAAATATAAATTTATAATTCATAGATAAACAATATATAAAATTAAATTTTTGTAATATTTTTTGATATATATGTTATAATTTATTGATATAGAATTATAGATTATGTTTATGTTATTTGGGTCAGTTCGTGAGTTTTCGGCGAATCAAGCTTGAACTTAAGAAATGGACTCGATTGTTAATGAGCTAAACTATGAGTAAGTTCAATTTTTCTGAGTCGAACTTAAACTTGGTCTAACTCAGCTCATTTCTAATCCTAATACTAAGGATATAAATTTTTTTTGTAGGTAAAAAAAAATTTATTTAAGCTTTCAATATATTGAATAAATCTAAAAAAGATTTCCATTAACATTCATTAAGGCACTAGCCGTCAAAAGTCAAAACCGAAATTGTATTATCAAGAAAAATGAGAATTATTCCTTTGGTTCTTCATTTTTTATTTCTTATCATAAACATGGGTGAGTTTTAGCTTGCACTGTTGCACATGGCAGGATTCAGTGCTGTACGCGTGACAAATTTTGGTGGTGTAGCAAAAAATTCCTTGCTTTATTACCGGAGAACTTGTTTATGGGTTTAGGGAGAAATTGTTTGTTCTACCACATGAGGTTTATTTCGAAAATAACAAAAATTTGTATTAGATATTGGGCCAATAAAAAATCAGCATAAAATTTTTTTAGAAAGGGTATTGGGCCTTCTATTGTTAACAACCCATAATTAGTTGTTTTAGAAGGCCATATGCTACAAGTATCCAAGGCCCCATTTAAAATGAAAAAGAAGCCTCTAGATCCATTAGTTTGACATGGTAAATGAAGAATTTAATTTTGATAAGGCAGATTTACACATATATCTAATTAGGTAGCGCTACATCAGTAAAAATAAATATTTTTTACATTAATTGCGTGAATGGTCGTCCAAAAAACATATGTGATTGTACGACTGTGTAAAATGCTTTACACTGTTAGTATATCAAAATTGAACTCGATAAAAGAAATATTACTATTTTTTTTAAATGAAATAGGTAACGATCCATAAAAAAAAAAAAGTAGGTAACGATAGAAATTAAGATAAATAAATTTTTAATTGAATTGAATTAAAACTATATTTTGATTTATAAAAACCAAAATGATTCAAAAAATCTAAGATTTTGTTTCTTTTCAATTTCGGTATGCGTAATTTTTGTTTTTTGTTTTTCTGTTATGACTCCTTTTATTAATAGGCCAAGAAATAATAATAATAATAATAATAGTTCCCACTACTTCTATCTATAATAAATACGGTGTTAAATAATTTTATTTTATAGATAAAAAATAATGTTAGTGTTCATACATCGGTTCGAGCTATAAAGGACCGAGTTGGCCGACCTCTTAGAAGGTTGGCCCATTACCGACCTCTTCACAAAGAGTTTGGCCGAATCAACATAAGAGGCATGAACAGGCTCAAACGAAGGGACACAGCCCAATCTAAAGGCAGTCAAAGCCTAGAAAGATAAATGTGGTTCCTCGTAAAGATAAGATAACTTCACTAAAAGATAAGATAAAATAACTAACTTATCTAAGAAGGTCAGCCAACACTACTATAAATACACTGGAGCACCTATGTATAACATATACTCTGATCTACACTAAAACCCTGCTTAAAGTCCATGCTAACTTAAGCATCGGAGTCTCTTGCAGGTACCACCACCCTTCAGTGACGAAGGATCAGCAGCATCTCCAGCTCCACCAGTTCCACCAGGTCAGACACAACAGCTTCGGCCACCAGATCCCACATGGTCGGACACGACAGCTCTGGCCACCAGATCCAACCAGGTCGGACACGACAGCTCCATCCACCACAGCAGATCTCATCCGAGATCGACCTTCAGTTTCAGGCAACCCTCGAAACATTGGCGCCGTTGCCGGGGATCCTGGAAGTCATCCCATCACCATGGCGGACGAGCATGACAATGACCACAACTCTGGTTTGGTGGACAGAACGCCAAACAAAAACACGGACGCCACCTCCAAAGACACACCTCAAAACGGGGGAGATAAGAAACCCCCAAAAGCAAAAATTTTGGAAGCTATCTGTGAGCAACAGAATCGCCTTAAACAGCTGGAACAAGAAATTGAACATCAACGAGAAGCCGAAAGAGACCTTCGGAGAGAAACAAGACGACATCGAAAGCTAGAGGACAAGCTCTTAAAGCTCGAAGCCGATCTCAAAACCAAGACCGCTCGATCCAGTCATGAAGATAGCCCCCACAAAGATCAAGACCCATTCACCAAAGAGATCATGAAAGCTAAAGTCCCAAAGGACTTCAAAGCTCCCGACATGACCCTGTACGACGGCATATCAGATCCAAGCCATCACCTCAGCAATTTCAGAAGCAGAATGTATCTCACTAATGCCTCGGACGCTATTCGATGCAAAGCCTTCCCGACTACCCTAACGAAGACAACAATAAAGTAGTTTGACAGTTTGCCTCCAAAATCCATCACAAGTTTTGACGACCTTGCTAAAAAGTTCCTCGCCAGGTTCTTCATCCAGAAGGATAAAGCCAAACACGCTCCAAGCTTGCTGGGAATTAAACAAGGAGATCGGAAAAGCCTTCGCAGCTACATGAAAAGATTCAACAAAGCATGCCTTGACATACAAAGTCTTCCAACAGAAGCGGCCATCATGGGACTCATCAATGGCCTAAGAAAAGGACCTTTCAGCCACTCAATATCTAAGAAGTACCCAACATCTCTTAACGAGGTTCAAGAAAGGGCAGAAAAATATATCAATATGGAGGAGAACTCCCGATTGGGAGACAGCTCAAAAACCGGATTCTCCTAACCCACCACGGGACAAGGGTAAAGAGTCCAAAAAAAAACCCACTGAGAAGCCTAGAAAATACCACAATTACACCCCTCTTCGGGTGTCTCTTGTGGATGTTTACCGAGAAATATGCAACACTGGGAAGATCCCACCACCTCGCCCAATCAACAACAAAAAAGGGGGAAGTCAGAATACTGCGAGTACCACCGAATCTACGGACATCCTACTAACGAGTGTTTCGACCTAAAGAATGTCATAGAGAAATTGGCAAGAGAAGGGCGATTAGATCGGTACTTAGCTAATAAAGCGGCTGAACCAAGAAAAAGAAGAAGGGACGAAGAGGTCGGACGAGTTGAACGTCCACCCCCTGACAGACAGGTTCATATGATAAATGGAGGATTCGCAGGAGGAGGGATATCTAAATCATCTCGCAAAAGACACCTCAAAGAGGTATATTAAGGAAGGGAGAGAGGTTTGAATAGGACAACGGAGTGCGAACAAGCCTTCCGAGATTTTAAAAATTCTTGGGGCAACTACCCATTCTTACCCGACCACGGGAAGGTGAAAAACTCATATTATACCTCGCAGTGGGAAGTCGGGCAATAGCCTCAACGCTAGTCAGAGAAGATGAAAGTGAGCAACAACCCGTCTATTTTATCATCAAGGCTCTACAAGGGGCCAAATTAAACTATCAAAAGATAGAAAAGTTTGCCTACGCCCTCATACTCACTTCTCGACGACTCCGCCTATACTTTCAAGCTCACACTATCAGAGTTCGGAATAACCAGCCCATAAAAGGCATCCTACAGAAAACAGACTTAGCTGGAAGAACCCTACAGTGGGCAGTCAAGTTATCCGAATTCGATCTTCAGCCCGGACAGCCATCAAATCACAGTATCTGGCCGACTTCATTGCAGAGTACACTGACACCCCGGGAACTCCCACAAAATGGAATCTCTACGTGGACGACTCTTCAAACAAAACCGGGAATGTCGCAGGTGTAATTATAGAAAGCGATCAGGAAACCCAAATCGAGCTAAATAACCAAGCTGAATACGAGGCACTACTGGCTGGTTTAAGGCTGGCTAAGGAGGTAGGTGTTCAAAAGCTTACCGTGTTCAGTAATTCACAAGTAGTCACCTCACAAATAGAAGGGAGCTACCAAGCTAAGGATCCCACCATAAAAAAATACCTGGACAAAACCAGAGAACAGCTCGGACAATTTGGGGGATATGAGGTCCGATATATACCTCGGGAACAGAATGCCCGAGCTGATGCACTTTCAAAACTAGCCACCACCAACAACTCGGACAATTCGGGGGATATGAGGTCCGACATATACCTCGGAAACAGAATGCCCGAGCTGATGCACTTTCAAAACTAGCCACCACCAACAGCTCGGACAATTCGGAGGATATGAGGTCCGACATATACCTTGAGAATAGAATGCCCGAGCTGATGCACTTTCAAAACTAGCCAGCACCAAACCAGGGGACAATAATAGAAGCCTCATCCAAAAAATACTGCAAAATCTATCAATCTCGGAGGAAGAAAAGGTCCTAACCATATCAGGTCAGGGTCGTTCCCCCGGAGTCAAGGAAGGAAAATAAACCCTCTCCTCAAGGTCCGACGACACCAACTCATGATTCTTCTCCTCATCCCTATCCCTACAAATTCTATGGAACCTCCGAAGTCGTACACAGTACTCAGGAACACACATTAAAACTATGGACTCCAGCCAGTCAGACATGCCATCCGGGATCTTAGTAGACATCTCAGCAATATTTTTGCGGGAAGACATAGGTCAAATATTCCTACAGTAAGAAAAAGAAAAATGGGATTACTACCAAACAACTCGGGCAAATAAAGAAACAACTCAGACAATAACAGTAAATAATCAAGTGTCAGATACAGCAGTAAAAGGAAAACTCCAGGACTCACACGAAAGTCTAGGGGCACCCTTTGGAGGCAACAACAGGGCAAAAACACAAAGAAGAGAAGTCGAAAATCTATACCCAAATAGTCCGAACACCTCTCAAACAAAAGGTCAAAACAAAAGCTAGAACTTTTGTACAAAAGGAGTCAGGCAACGATGAAAAGAAACAGGAAAAGCAACAAACCCTAAGCAAAGCACACATTCTTCTCAAAGGCGAACGACAAAAGAAAGTCACAACAAACGATCAAAGACGCAAACTTTTTTGCAGAAAGAACCAAAGTTCTTCAGAGAGAAAGCATGCACAGTTGTTGAAAGTAAAAAAAGAGAGAGAAAAGAACGACTAACCTGTAGAAAAGAAGATGAGAAATGGCTCAAATCAAGAACAACGAAGATACCAACTCCCAAACTCAAAAGGAAGAGCTCGACCTACTTCCAGAAGTCCGAGAAAGAGCTCGGATTAGAGAGGAAGCACTAAAGCGTCGAATGGACCTAAGGTCGGTCAGGAGAAGGGAAGCTAGCAGCCAACTGGAAAGGACCATACCAAATTGTTCAAAAGTACTGGGGAAAGGTCACCACAAAGTGTCCGACCTCGAGGGACGAGAGATACCAAGGTCATGGCATGCCTACAATCTAAGAAGGGTGCCAGGCCGAGATCTAAAAATATTACCCGACCTAGAAGGGTAAGCACTAACATGTACACACTCTTATTCATATCTTCATTTTATTGTTTAAAAGTTTGCAGATTTTCTAAAAAGTTTTCTACCAAGACGCATTAATCTGAGCTTAAGAATTCATCGCCCGATTACGACAAGGTCGGCTAGGTGAAAACCAAATTCACCGCCCAATCACGACAAGGCCGGCAAGATGAAAGCGATAAAAATAGATTAATGCAAGAAGTTATAAAAAGTAATCCATAAAAAGTGGCCTGACGAGGTCTGACTAAAAATGGACTACTAAAAATAACTTAGCTACAGACCGACAGGAGAAGTCAGACCAAAACAATCAAAGCGACAAAGTTATAAAATGTAATCCATGAAAAGTGGCCTGACGAGGTCTGACTAAAAATGGACTACTAAAAATAACTTAAGAAGGACCGACAAAGAAGAAGTCGGACCAAAATGACCAACGCAAAAAGTTATAAAAAGTAATCCATGAAAAGTGGCCTGACGAGGTCTGACTAAAAATGGATTACTAAAAATAACTTAAGAAGAATCGACAAAAGAAGTCGGACCAACGAAAAGTGTGCGCTAAAAGGGAAACAGCTCTGCCCAAAAAGCCACGACTCCACGACAAGGCTATCAAAATTGTTCATACTGACTAAAAAGTGTTCTACGAGAACACTAAAAAGTTGTCAGACAAGTTTGCTCCAAGGACCACCCGACCAAGCAGAAAGTGGACAAAACCAAAAGTGATCAAAAAGAGGTCGGACAACAAAGTACCAACACTCTATAAAGATCCACAAAAGGGACAAAGACATCTCGCAACGGCCAGAGGAAGACCAGGAATGCTTTGCTGAAAGGTACGGAGTCTTGAAAAAAAGACACTACTTAAAAGGCAAAAGCACAAATCAAAACGGCGCTAAAAAGTCATCCAAAAAAATTATAAAAAGGTTCTCCATTGGAACACTACCTAAAAAGTTGTTGGATTATGACTAAAAAGCCCGAGCAGTGAAGACAAACAAGTCGGAAGAAGGCTGAAAAGACCTCTCAACAAACTAAAAAGGGCAATACCAGACTCGCACAAAGGAGAAACTACTCAAGATCGACCAAAGTCAGGATGCTTGAGCACAACTTCCCCAAAAATATTGAAGCTCTGAAAGCACGACCTCATGGAAAGATCGAACTCAAGCAGGGGCACTGTTCATACATCGGTTCGAGCAATAAAGGACCGGGTTGGCCGACCTCTTAGAAGGTTGGCCTATGACCGACCTCTTGGAAGGTTGGCCCATTACCGATCTCTTCACAAAGAGTTCGGCCGAATCAACATAAGAGGCCTAAACAGGCCCAAACGAAGGGACACAACCCAATCTAAAGGCAGCCAAAGCCTAGAAAGATAAAGGCGATTTCCCGTAAAGATAAGATGACTTCACTAAAAGATAAGATAAGATAACTAACTTATCTTATCTAAGAAGGTCAGCCAACACTACTATAAATACACTGGAGCACCCAGGTATAACATATACTCTGATCTACACTAAAAACCTGCTTAAAGCCCATGCTAACTTAAGCATCGGAGTCTCTTGCAGGTACCACCACCCTCCGGTGACGAAGGATTAGCAGCATCTCCAGCTCCACCAGTTCCACCAGGTCGGACACGACAGCTCCAGCCACCAGATCCAACAAGTCAGACACGACAGCTCCGGCCACCACAGCAGATCTCATCCGAGATCGACCTTCAGTTTCAGGTAACCCTCGAAACAGTTAACTTTATTGTGCCTTTCTATTTTTTCCAAAGGCAGTGGAGTTATTTTATTTTAATTGAAAGAAAATACTTTTATCCAGAATTCAGGACTACACAAAAGAAAAAAAACGGGGTTCTCCCTTTTTATGCTTAAACATTAGTGAAGCACAGTAAGAAAGGAAATTAAAAGAAAGCAAAGTTGAAATTAAGTTGAGGCTTCAGTGGGTAAGTTAAGAAGTTCCTGATTCAGCTTGATAGCAATTACCAAAAGTTTCTCAAGATTCATAAATTGGTGTTTAAACACCCTCCTACATCTCTCTTTCCATATATGCTAGGCAATAATCAAAGTAAAACGAGCAATATATATAATATACATTAATTAAAATCAATAATTAAGATTATTAGAACTCCAATATTCTAAGTATATTTAAAAACTTCTCTGATGATTATACTAAATATCCAGACACTTACTTGTATCAGAAGTTAGAGGTGAATGCTTCACCTTTTTCTATCAGGCTAAAATGGTGACTTTTAATATGTACCTGTAATATTTTTTTGTTATTAAATATTTTTGTTTGTCAATCAATAATAGTTTAAAAATAATAAAAAATTAGTCTAA
>NC_029789.2:134476066-134494320 GCF_000816755.2 Arachis ipaensis
ACCAATTAATATATAAATTTGATATAACAAATATAATAAAATCGATTATTCGTTCCTAACTAATTTGTAAAAGTGACACAAATTTGTATAACAAACATAATAAATTTGTCTTCTTTTTTTTCTTGGTTAGGGTTATGTATAATGGACTAACCCAAAACTAGATAACCAAGCCCAATCCATTGGATGAACTCTTCCATATGCTCATTTGTTGCTAGGGGTGTCCGCGGATCGGATCGGATCGGATCGGATATGGCTAAAATTTCGATCCGATCCGCACTAAAATCATCGGATCGGATCGGATCCAATATCCCATTTCCTGATGGGAGGTATGGAGAGATAAAAGACGTATTTTTGGATGGTGCAAAAGGAGAAGGGGAGAAGGACATGGAGTATTTCTTTCACACTTGGTTCTCTCTCATTCACCAGCTTCATCCCGCCGCCATTATATTTTCTGATGCTGGTCTTGACACTAGGTGGGTTGGGAATGAACTTGGTCTTGGTGCCTCTACTTGTTGGTCTATTTACAACTCCACTCTCACTCCAATTGGTGGCATTTACAATGATCCTCAGTGGGTTACTTAAATTCCTACGCTTTAAGCTCTATGCTTTGTTATGCCTTGTCTCAGATTGTTCAATGTTTTCTTTGTTTCTAACAGATATGCGGCCGAGGGAGATCCGGCTGGTCATGAGTGGGTACCTGCCCTCTGTGATGTCTCAATCAGACCTGGTTGGTTTTTGGCATCCTTTAGAACTTCCAAAGTCTGCAATCAATCTGCTTGAAATATACTATTAAGTCGGTTGGTCGAAATTGTCACTTGCTACTCAATGTGCCTCCAAACTTGTTGGGTCTCATTTCACCCGAGGATATCCAAGTTCTTCAAGAGTTCACTGAACTCAGAAGATCCATATTCTCCAACAATTTCGCTATAAATGCGCTTCTTCAAGCCAGCAGCACGCGAGGAGAAGGAGGAGGAGGAGGAGGAACTTGTGATTCACAGTTTAGTAGTGGAGGTATATATTTACTTAACTAGTGTATCACAACTACAGTTTTCACTTTTCAGGTGCATATCTTCCCCATTTATGTATGTTTAATTATGAAATGTTATAATAACTACTAGGAAATACTTTTACACCCAACACTGCAAACATAAGTGGCAGAGGCTTCTTAGGTGCTCCAAGAAGCCCCTTCTCTACCCAGCGGAGTCAACAATGTTCCCGAATTCAACTTCTAAGCAGCCATCCTTTGGCTTCAATGACTTGAGCTCCACTCCAATGTTTCAGACTACACCAGATGTTCAATCTCCGTAAGTCCTTGGTTGCATTATGTTAATTAATTCAGAACTAGTTACGACAATTTAACTAATTTTTATTTTCACTGTTCACCCAAAATTAGCTCAACTTTTTCCGTGTATTATTGCCTGGCCATATACAATAGTGCATAGATAATCCCCTTTTAACTGTTCTATTATGGACCTTTTGATGAAAAGAGGCACAACTTTAAAATTTGTGTTGGAAGTTACAGAACTTATTATCTCATGGATCAAATGTATTTTGTTTAGTCATCTAGTTATAGTTTATAAAGTAGAAAGCCTCCAATTTACATCAGTATTGAACTTGTGTGGAAACGTCAAATTTTGCTTAATGCAGAAGCTTTTTGAGGTTATCTTTGTGGAATTTCAAAATGTAAATGGCTTCACATGTAAGTTACAAATTACATGGCATGTATTCTTGTTTTCTATTTCTGCAGAAGCATGTCCCAAGGAGAGAATGTTTCCACAGATCTCAGTATTTGGTTAAAAGAGAAATGGAATCCTGGAGAGGTAATCATCATCTTACACTGTGTTCTAGCTGTTAATGTTGGTAAAAAAATGGTCTTCTATTTTAATTTATTTTTATTCAAATCTCAGATTCCCGAAGAAGCTCCTCCAGATTCAGTTGTTCGGTAGAAATTCACAAACATAGCGCTCTGTACTATGTTAACAAGATTCAACAGTGATGTTAGTTGTATTTTTATTATGTTTGATTATGTCAGATCAATAGCATATCAAAAATTGCTCTGGCTTTAGGATAGTTGATTTATATCAATTGATTTTGCAAAGAGCCGAGTGAATATTCAAAGGCCTTTAATGTAATTCATAACTGTTAAAATATTCTGATCTCATTTTGAGCCAGAATCATAAAATATATAGTTCTTACATTGGATGCCATATAGATTGAATCTTCTTTTTGTAATTTTCCAAATTTCATATTACAAGAGTAAAGAAAAACATATGTACATGAACCAGAAATGACTATGCTGAGAATGGAAGACTTAATTGAAGCCTAAGTAATTCCATTGAAAGCATGCCTATTTTTACAACTAGAGTATGTACATAACTTTGAAATATGCTAAACAAAAGGAAATTACATATATCTAAATCAAAGAATACTTTTTTCTTCTTCTTCTTCTTCATAATCAAATGCAAAGTGCAATCTGATTAGACACTAGAAATGTGATCAGTGCCAATATCTGATCCAATAGTAGATCTATGAAATGTGAAAGATTCAGCCAATTTCACTGCATCTGAGACTCTAACCTTGTTCCTTGTTGACCTACAACAGTGGCTGCAACCTTAGCTGCTATTGAACCTATGCTTTTCAAATCAGATATGCCTCTTAGAACACCATAAAGTATGCCGCATGCATATGCATCTCCAGCACCACAAGTATCTACCGGAACACATGGAAACGGGAGAATGTATACGGCTTCACCCTTTAGACCGATGTAGGAGCCTCTATGACCGTCAGTTACTGATACTAGCGGAACAAAGTGGCTCAGATACCTTGTAACCGAAGGAGAGCTTTCCTTTGCGTCGAAATTGCAGAGCGCTCTGGCCTCATCACTGTTTGCGAAGATTAAATCTGCATGATTCCCAATAATTTCCCTGATGAAAGAAGAAATTGCAGCATGGAAAGGAATGAACTCTGGGTCTGCATAAATCTATGGAGAATAATGTCAAGTAATAATAATCTTACCAGAAATCATCATAGTGTCTCTCAATGCAGGAGACATCTGAGGCTGTTACTGCAACGAAGGCACCGTTACTGCGAGCTTTCTGACATGCTTCTGTTATTGCTCTAATAGTATCGGGTAGTTCAAATAGATACCCTTCAACAACAAGTATGTTGGTCTTGGTAACCGCATTAGCCAAGATTTTGTCATAGTTAACAGTTGATGATGTACCCTGCCCCCAGATTACAAATATTAGCATCTTCACCATTGATATTGTGACAGAAAATAAACAAGTTGGAAGAGAAAACTAGTAGAAAGCCAAGATAACCATTTTTCACTCCTAGATTGATGCTTAAAAGTAGAAATAAATAATAGTGCATGAAAGAATAACTCCCAAGTCTTTTTTTTCTTCAATGTACAAAATGAAATACAAAGTGAACAATTCAACTCCAAAACAAAACTCAAGAAACTTTGGGCAACTCGCATAGCTCAACTATTCAACATGCCATTTAGATGTCTCAATGTTCTTCTCATTGTATGGATATACATAAAAACAAAGAGGATCAAAACTATACAAACCAATCCACATATACTTAGAAACAGGTTATCAGTTAACAAAGAATCTACAAACTTCTTTTTTTGTCCGTCCGACACAACCAACTTTAGCTTCAAATTAATTGAGTTGGCTGCAAAAAGCTTACCAAGCCAATTGCAAGGAAAAACAAAGAGACTTTTCCAAGAATGATTTATACAACTGAAGTCTACATCAAAGAAATGAAGCACAAGGAAGATTAGATATATAACTGAAATTTTTCCCCGAAAAAGACAAACTGATTGGTTGATAGCTGCATTCAGAATTATAACCATATATTCACATAAAAACAGAAAACAAAGAAAAATCCATGGAAGAAGATGAAAATGCTAGGTTGAACCTATAAAATAAAAAATCCTGATTGTTCTGAAACACCACAATAATACAAGGAAACGGAAAGTACCTTTTAGAAAGCTGATGCCAAAATTAGCGACTTTACTGCAAGAAATGTCAAGACTCTCCAAACACGCCAACTCTGGAAGAAAATTGAATAAAATACATTATTTTGTTAATCATTGAACCATGTGTTGACTAAGACAACAATTTTACCATCGCAAGTTTTCATCTTCCACTCAATGAACAATTTATTAAATCAACCACAGCAAAACACAATATAACAATCAAAAGGTAGAGAGCAACACCAAAACAATAATTTAGTAAATTAACAAGTTAATAAGATCAATTAAAACTGAAAATCAAAGTAACAAGAACAATTAACATTTTAAACTACAGAAAACTAACAACAAAATAAGAACAAGAAAACATACTAACCATGAAAACAACAATAAAAAAAATAATAACTGAATAATTAATACAAGAACAAGAAGAAGGAAAAAAATCACCCTAGGATGGAGCAGTTCTGAAATTCAAACAGTACAGGAAAAGGGAGGAGCTTTAAATCGCGATGGAGATGGCTAAATGGAGGCAGACAATGGCGGAACGGTGGCTGAAAGGCCGCGAAACAGAGGCTGAACAGAGGCTCGAACACGTGGCGTAGAGGACTGAACAGAGGGCTAAGCAGCTCGAACAAGGGTTGGCCAAAAAGGGCAGAACAAGGGTTGGCCAAAAAACAGACGCAGAAGCTTGGCCAAAAAGGAGGCAGATGCGCAGCGAACAAGGGCGACGTTGCGCCGAAGCTGTAGCAGCGGTGGTGGCTGGACGTTGAGGAATGGCGACGAGAGATGGCTGCTTCAGTGCTTCCTCCAAGCTGCATCCGAGTTCTCTTCTGTCTTCTCTACGTTCTTCAGTGTGTTCGTTCAGAGGCCAGAGAGAGGGAAGTGAGGGAGTGAGGAGGAGCTCAATGAGAGGAAGGAGGAGAGTGGCTGAGTGAGACTGTGTGAGAGAGGAGAGGGCAAGAGAGTGCTGCGCATTTTCCGTATTGGTTAAGGGTTAGGGTTCCTCTAACCAACAGCACCGTTTTGAGCAAATTTTTAGAAAATCGGTCGGGTCCCGGTTCGGTTCGACCGACCGGTTCTTAACCGGTTCAACAGTCTAATGACGGTTTCTGAATCTTTCGGTTTTGATATATGACCAATTCGTTTTTTATACCGGTTCTTAACCGGTTCAACGGTCCAATGACGGTTTCTGAATCTTTCGGTTTTGATATATGACCAATTCGTTTTTTATACCGGTTCACGGTTCGACCGACCGGTTCAGGCCATAAAAGCGAAAAAAATTAAATAAAGGACGATATTTGAAACCTAAAAAAAATGTCATAAAAGTGAAAATGGGGAAAATATCTGAAAAATATGGTCAAGTATGACTCGTTCTATAAATATAACACTCCGTTCAGGCCAAGGATACTTGATTTTGCATTTGTGGATATGCTAGAAACAGGAGAACAAGCTCCTGGCTCGTAAGGAATATCTGTATTTGTGTTTTCCTCTTTCAAATTTTTATCTGCATAAGCTAACCACGTTTTATTTAACACAGTAATGATTGTGGGGGTATGGGTGGCAACCTGGATGACAAACTGCAGGAAGACGTATAGTTATACAATAAATATAATTTTCTTTTGCTAAAAAAATAGTACTTCAATTGCTAATGTGTATGGTTTTGTTGGTAACCTAAAATATTTATATTTTTCAGGTTAATGATGGTACAAGGATGCAACTTGTGTTGGATTTGATTCTAAGGCCCCACAACTTGATGCTACGTAATGTCATTGAATCTGCTACTAGGAATTACAATAAGTATAAACAAAAGGAGTCAAACAAAAATTAAATAATCGTAATTGTCATGTAGTCATGTTTAGATTATATTAACTACTAAGACTTGTTAGTTTCATCTCTTTTACTTAAAAAATTATTATGCACTATATTTTTTATGGACTCTTGTTGAAAATTAATGTTTCTGTCTTTCGTTCGATTATAGTTGAATTTAGGTGAAGCTTAATTTTCACTCTAGTATTTTGATTCTTTGAACCACTTCTGTGTTGTAAGCTTAATTGAAAATTTGATACTAAAATATATTAAGCATTTTAAAATAAAAACAACATGAGAGAATGGTTATAATCTATCTTCTGAAAATCAGTTCGGACCGACCGATTGAACCATGAACCGCTACAAAAAACAACTCGAACAAATGTTAAAACCCCCAATTTAAAAAATCACAATTGAACCGGCAAACCGGCCAAGAACTGGTTGGTCAAACCGAACCATCTCCTGGCCGGATTTTTGGAATAAGGGAAAACGCAAAATTCTAAAAATGGTTCAAACCGACTGGTCGAACCGGTCAAATTGTGAACCGAGGGGAAAAGCGGTTCGAACCAAGATTCTGAAAATCCGTTCGAACCGGTCGGTTGAACCGTGAACCGATATAAAAAACGAATCAGTCATATATCAAAACCGAAAGATTCAGAAACCGTCGTTGGACCGTCGAACCGGTTGAGAACTGGTCGGTCGAACCAAACCGGGACCTGACCGGTTTTCTAAAAATTTGCTCAAAACGGTGCCGTTGGTTAGAGGAACCCTAACCAGTAACCAAAACGCGCAGCACCTCCTTGGCCTCTCCTCTCTCACAGTCTTACTCAGCCACTCTCCTCATTCCTCTCATCGAGCTCCTCCTCACTCCCTCACTTCCCTCTCTCTGGCCTCTGAACGAACACACTGAAGAACACAGAGAAGACAGAAGAGAACTCGGACGCAGCTTGGAGGAAGCACCGAAGCAGCCATCTCTCGTTGCCGTTCCTCAACGTCCAGCCACCGCTGCTGCTACAGCTTCGGCTCGACGTCGCCCTTGTTCGTCGCGCATCCGCCTCCTTTTTGGCCAAGCTTCTGCATTTTTTTTGGCCAACCCTTGTTCTGCCCTTTTTGGCCAACCCTTGTTCGAGCTGCTTAGCCCTCTGTTCAGTCCTCTACGCCGCGTGTTCGAGCCTCTGTTCCGCGGCCTTTCAGCCACCGTTCCGCCATTGTTTGCCTCCATTCAGCCATCTCCGTCGCGATTTAAAGCTCCTCCCTTTCTATTTCTTGTATTTGTAATTTTCTTGTTCTGCTACTAACTGGAAACTATTTAACTGGGTTGATGGATTCTCACGCTCATACATAGCTGCTGCCTCTCCAGAAGTTGTTAATACAAAATACTGACTTCATGTGTTGTTGGGCTTATTGAATGCCTGAAATAATGATTGCTTAACTTAAACTTAGAAGTTCACATTTTGCTTGGGTTAGGAATGGTTCTTATATGTGGTATACCTCACATAAGTAGAAGTTGTTTAGGCTTGAAGGATGGATGAAGCATTGGCCCCTTAACCTTGTATTGAAACATAATATGTCTAGAATCAAAGTGGCATTTCATGCATTTTCTTAGAGTATAGTATTGATCTAAAAGTAATATTAGAGTGCCCACAAGAATCCGAGGAGGGTATTACTCTGCTCATCAGCAGAAAGTTGCTGAAGCTGATGTAATTAGGGTAATTTAGTTTGATGTATGTGATTTGATATTAGTTGTTAATTTTGATGAATTGTTTAATTCTTAATGGATGCAGCACTTTGAGATAGTCAATGGTGTCATTGAAGTTGAAGGAATAGCAGAGGAGAAAACTGCAGGTGCTGAAGAGGATGAAGGTACTAATTACAAGATCATACATTTTCTTTAAATAGCATTTCAATTCATTCATTGATAACATTTTGATTTAGTTTTGTAGAAAAAGGAGTACCTGCTTTTTGGCTCAATGCAATGAAAAACAATGAAGTGTTAGCTGATGAGGTTAGTTGGTTCTATCAATAGTAACTCCTCCCTTTTTTAAATGTATATTTTATGTCTTGCAAGTTAGTTACATGTGCAGTTTTCTGCTGTTCTCCTATTCTTATGTTTAACAAAATGAAAAATTTACAAACTGCATTCTTTTACCTCGACTGAACAAGTAGAAAAATTCTGCTTAGCAAATGCAGCCAAATAGTGGGAATTCTTGCAAGGGTGTTTTAATAGTAATCTAGTTTAAATAGCTTTTGTAATTCCAATTGTTTAATAAGAGTAATTAACTATTGGAATTTCTGTACAAGATCTTGGTTAGCAGCTTGAATCCCAAATAAACTACAGCAACAGATAGATACATCAATCTATGGATCAGAAACTACAGTAACTCATAACATTAAGATGGAATTGAAACCTACAAATTATAATATGGAAGATTACATTTACCTGAAAGAACTATTCTAGAGTGTTGTCAGCTTCACAGGGCAAGACTCCTTTTAGTAGCTTCCATATTAGATAAAAGATCTTTAATGTCTGCCTCCATTCTCCTTTTCATGTTGAAATACTCCAGATGTGCTCGTTCTAATGCTTGAAGTTCTTCGAGTTTCTGCCTATGCATTTCCTCTGTCTCACCCAGTCTCAGCTTCGCAATTCGTTGAGTATACTCTTCATCGATTTTCCCACTCTTTGCAAGGGCAATACGTTTCAACCCTTCAGCTTCTTTTCTTGCATCATCAGCACGTGACTGAAACATTTTAGCCTCTGCTTGTTTGATTTTAACTACACTCTCCAATTCATGAAAACAGAAGTCTTTTGGGACAATACTCATTTGCAGCTCAGGTGCCAGAGTCCTTTTATCATCTTGATCAAAGCTGGTAAGGATGTTTGCTGGCCTTTCTAACACAGGTTTCTTCTCCGAATAAGTAGATTTCAGCCAAGAAACTTCCTGGCTTGGCCCAACTATCCCTTTGATTTCCTTACTTCGTTCCTTCCCATATAAGTTTGTAGCCATTGCTAATTTGGAAGAATCCCCATCTGAAATATGGACAACATGTAGGGTAAAAAGATGCAAACACAATTTAGCTTGAAAGCACTAGGAATTTAAACAGGAAAAAATAAAATCAAACTTAGAAAATAGCACAATCTGAGATCTGAAATAGTATGCTTTATAGGCAATTAGGCATGATACAAATACGAAAAACTGCAGTATTTGATATCTATCATTTGCTAACATAACTACATAAGTGCAAATGCTTTCAATATTGATGCTTTGATTTGAAGATTTCTGCTTTGCTTCAGCATTATTGCTCTTTGCCTACTTGAAGATTGTTGATCTCCTTACTTTATTTATATATAAATAATGTATTTTGATTAGTTTTCTCCCCAGTTTATTGATTTTGATCCCCTTGTCTGTTTTGATTTTGCATCTAGAATCAGGAGTAAATATTTAAACTATTAGTCTCTAAAATTTGAACTATTAACTAATTTTGCAACAGGGTAATGGTCCAAGAGATTGAGATTTTAAAGATTGAAGTGATGCCAGGATGGAGAAAAGGAACAAAGATAAAATTTGAGGGCAAGGGTGATGAGAAACCTGGATACCTTCCTGTTGAGATTTCTCTAGTAGATGCACTCACAGGGTGCTCTTTACCAATTCCTATATTAGGAGGGGAGAAGTTGACTTTGTCATTTGAGAATACTGTTGTATACCCTGGATATGTTAAGGTTATTGAAGGTCAAGGCATGCCAACCCTTAAAAACGATGGGAAAAGAGGTAACCTCCATGTCAAGTTTCTAGTTGACTTCCCCAAAGAATTGAGTGATGAACAACGGCAAGAAGCTTTTAGAATCTTAGAAAATTGTTGTTAATGATGACCATAGTTGTACATTTGTATATTTTATATGCAGATATGAATGCATTTGCTATCAGTTAAAGACACAAATTTTCTGTTAATGATAGATATACAATTCATAACTCAATGTTGGCATTGGATTATTTCTCCATAAGAAATAACTGATAATTACATATATTTGTGTATATAGTACCTATAACTAGTTAACCACTGTTTTATGAATATCTTACTAGACTTCGCTGTAAATTTTATTTTATTCTGCATTCAGCTCCTAAAATAAAAAGTTGGTAAAATAAATAAAAAATCTAATTATTCTTGAATGAAAATGATAATTAATTTTTATTTTATTATTTTAAAATTTTTTCTTATATTAGAGAATCTTTTTCCTCCTACTTAGATTCTCATTGACCTTTACATTTCGGCAGCTAGTATCTCGTTTGGAACTGTACATTCTTTTAGACATCTTTTTACCCCGTCCTTGATCATTAGACCCTCGTCCACGTTTATTACCACTTCGAACAATTTTCTTTGAAGCAGATTTATCTTTAATGAATTCACCATGCCCTAACTCTGCTAGTTCAACCTCTCTATTGCATTTGAAGGACGTATATCTTGAAAGAAGCTTCTGCTAGAAAGAAAGAGCGAGTTAGATGCTTTGAGTTTTCATTATATATCATAAAAGATCTCCTGCCCTCCATCCATATGCTCAAAAGTAAAAAGTTAAACATCAGGATCATATGTTTAAGGAAGATTTAGTATCCGCTATATTTCTTGCATTATAGAAAAATAGATCAACCTTTCAAGACCAAAATAAGGATTTAGTCGAAAAGAAAGAAAGAGAAAAAGGGAATTGGCTTCCATCTCATCGCTGGATCCCCGTTTTTTTGCTTGAAAATTTATGTCACAAGGAAACACCTTTCTTATTAGTGATACTGAAAAATAATTCCTTCTTGAGAAATAACACCAGCTTACATGCGGGTTTAACAAACACGATTCAGAATGTTATACACAAACCATATATCAACAAATGTGTATTCACATTTAAGCTTTGACCGCAGAATCTGAGATGGCTTCTTGACTCGTTTTGCTTAGACAGCTACGAATAACCTGCATTGCGATTCCCAGTGTTTCTTTATCTGTTTAAGCCTCTCTACCCTTTCTGATTGAGCCCTTTCCTCCCAGTATTTCTAGCAGCTGTACAAGTATTTCAAACATTAGCTTATTAATAGAGTTACAAAGGATACACTGTAAGCACTACTCCAAAATTGAAAGTTAAATTCTTTAGAGCTATAGATTCAAAAATTATTAGATACTATTAAGGGTCTGTTTACTTCTTTTCAATGATAGTACTTTTTGTTTCCAGGCTAAAAAGTTTTATTATTTTCATTCTTTTCTAGTTTTCTTCACAAAGTTCTAAAAACAGAAAACAGTATGCAATCATACAGAAAACAGTTTATGAATTTCGAGGTAGTATCTTCTACATTTTGGTGAAAGCTAAAGTTTTTCCTTGGATTTAAAATTCTGACACAATCTCTAACTTGATTAGATCTATTTGCATGGCTGCATCCAAGCAACAGTAATCTACAAATAAATAACTACAGTGGGACTGCAATCTGAATGAAGATGCTCGGTATGTGAATAAAGCACAAAAATTTAGTTCCAATACACCCAACTACTAATAATGAGTTAACTTACCAGGCATATAGAACAAGTCAAGTCGATATCAATTTTGATGGAATCAAGTAGCTCACAAGTGAGTGCTGGTTTTTCATCCTTAAACGTTAGAGAACATCCATCAAAGAAAGCATGTGCCTTCCTAGACTGGACCTTAGTTTCCCTCAGATTGATGTGGAAGGCCATAAGCTCACAAAGCCAAGGACTTTGCAGAATTTCCTTGTGCATACTCTGGACCTGTGACTTGAACATTTGTCCTTGCTTGGAATAATGAACCTGCATGCAGTGACAAATATAATTGAATTAATTAAGTACTAATCATATACATATTAAAGAATTAATTAACACGCCTCATAATAATTTTTCACTTGAATTGTCCAAACATAACAAGCAAAAAGGGACACAAATAATGCAATACCTTATCATATTTCTTCAGTATTTTTCTGTTAAAGGTAGTACTATATGAATGAAGAGCATACTTTATGAGCTAACCCACTGTGAAAGAGTTTTCCGGTGACATGAAGTTTCCAAGGTATCATTCTACCACACCCTTTTGCTTGTAGTACCCCTTCTCTGCCAAGGCCTTGCTCATAATCTTAACAATGATTCCCTCACGCAACCAATAGTCCTTCCTGTTGATTTTCTCCTTTTTCTTCTCCTCTTCCCTTATCAATTCTTCCAAGGTTGACTTTCCTCCACCGCCACTCTCTTTTCTCTTCAAACTATTTTCCGAATTCCTTTCCTTGTATTTATCTTCCTCATCCTCATCAAACACAGCCTTCTTCGATGAATTATCAGAATAATTAACAATGGAGTAATTCATAGTAAAAACAGTAAGATTCACAGATTAATTAACACTTATTCAACAATTATTCAACCCATAACAAGTTCACAAATTAACTAACAACAATTATTCAATAATTATTATAAAAAAATACCTAGAAGCTAGAAGCCCTAGAACAGAGCAGAGCAGATCCTGAGCAAGAGGGGGACAAGGCACGACCGAAGGGATGACAGGTGGAACAGAGATAGCGCCGGTGACGATGGAACAGAGCTGCGCCACGGAAAAAGGAGGCAAGCCCGGCGACAATGGAACCGAGCTGCGCGACGGTGCTTTCAAAGTTGAAACAGTAGCTGCACGTAGGGGTGTGCATGGGCCGGGTGAAACCGGGTTTGATGTGACCCAGACCCGACCCGAAATATATACCGGGCCTATTTGTTAGACCCGAACCCGACCCTAGACCCGATGAAACCTATACACTTTTGGGCCACGATTATACCGGGTAAAAACCGGGTCGTTAACATTATATTACCTTGATACCTTCTTGTAACTTAGCATGTAAAAATATCCAAATTTCCAATACTCCAACCATTATTTGACATGGTAAAATTCACTTAGAAAAATATAATAAGAACTAACTCTTCTCTAAAATTAAAGTATAACCATAATCAATACTAATATTACCTAATAACACCAAATATTTAAATCAATACAAATAACACAAGATTATGCATTAGTCTAAAGTCTTATACATTTTAAACATAAAACATTAACTTATAGTCTTATATATAATGACTAATAACACAAAATATTAAGATTTACAATACTTAAATTTCATATAATAATAGCCATCATTCATCACTAATAACACAAAATATTAATTGTGTATGATGACCGGGCCACCGGACCGATTTCGGGTGACCCGAGCTATGGCCCGGACCCGACCCGAAATAATGACCGGGTCAACTTTTGAGACCCATACCCGACCCTAGACCCGATGAAATCACATCAAATTAGCCCCTAAAGTGTTCGGGACCGGGCCGGGTCTTCGGGCCGGGCCGGGCCATTCACACCCCTAGCTGCACGATGGTGGAACAGAGCTGCACGATAACGACGGTGGCTTCGAAGCTCGTTTCGGCGACGGCGGCGGGAGATGGACGGAGGTGAGGGAGTGAGATCGATGACGGAGAGAGGAAGGAGGAGCTCGAGGGTGATGGGAGGGATGGGTTCGAGTTTAACCGGTGTGGAACTAAGGTTTTTGGGTTGGGTAATTGGCCAGGGCATCCCAGCAAAATGTTGGCGTCTTGCGTGCGACGCACAGTGAGATAGATGAGAGAGATCGAGTAGCAGAGAGAGGATAAGAAGAGGAGAGAAGAATATTTAATTTTGCTCTTTTTTCATTTCTTTAAAATTCTTTTAATTTGTGTTAAATATTTAAAATTTATTATTTTATATATCATTTTCATATTTCACTAACAAAATATATATTAAAAACTTTAGTCATATTTTGTAATTTTATATATAAAAAGTATGTAAATATTTTACTTAAATATTTCGCTTCTATATAAGTGAAATATACACAAACTAAATCAAAGAAGGGGAAAAAATTATTTTAAATCCTACTACAAAAACCCTAATAAGCCAAGGCAAGTTTCGCATTATGTAAATAAGCCAAAAGCAAAATCGTTTCAGCAATGAGCCAAGGCCTATTTTAATGTAATTCGAACCAGCCTGGTTCGAACTACATTCCTTAGTAAATCGAACTAACATAGTTCGAATTAGGATGAGAAAACGTTGAACGTAATTCGAACCAATGTGGTTCGAACTTAAATTGCACATAATTCGAACAAGGCTAGTTCGAATTATACCTACGATAGCTAACCATGTAATTCGAACCAACCTGGTTCGAATTACCCTTCTCGTGGCTCCATTAGTAATTCGAACCACCCTGGTTCGAATTACTCATGATTCGGCTATATAAGGAGTTCAAATCAGCCTCATTCGAACCATTCTTCATTTCCCCTACCCCACAAAATCCCAGAGAAAACGACCCAGATTCTCTCCGACGAAGACCTGAACGGAAAACTCTGCTGATGGGGGACGATCCGGCACGGTTATATCGCTTGGACGGAGTTGCTCATATAGCCGGGGTCATCAACGACGAGGTTAGTACAGAAATAACTTCGTGCTAGCAGTATATGTGACTTAGTGGTTTTGCATTTGGTTTTAGTGGCGGTTTATGTTAGCGGTAAAGCATAGTGGTATTGCTGGTGGTTTAGTTGAGAGGTTTAGGATGCGGGTTAGATGGTGGTTTAGTTGGTGGTTTATTTAGTTGGTTTCCGTTGGTGGTTTATGTTAGTGGTTTACATTAGTTGTTTAATGCTAACTGTTTTACGTTAGTGGTAGGTGTTGGTTGTTTTGTGTTGGTTGTTTTATGTTGGTGGTTTAGTTGGTGGTTTATGTTAGTTGTTTTATGTTAGTGGTATGGTTTAGTTGTTTTATGTTAGCTGTTTTATGTTAGTGGTTTATGTTGGTTTTTTTATGTTGGTGGTTTATGTTAGTTGTTTTATGTTAGTGGTTTGTGTTAGTTGTTTTGCATGTGGTTCTCGTTCATGGATTTTTATGCGGTTTTATTTAGTATGATGTTTTGTTGGTGATTTAATATGTTGGTTATGTTTGTCATTGGTTATGGAGCTGGTTCTAACAATGCGGTGCATGTCATGCGCAGCCTCAGCGATGCATCAGGAGCATGCGGCGGCAGCAGGGCATGCGACTCGATGACAGATACGTTTCGTACTTGCAAATGGCCGGATTATACCATCTTGCAAGGCTGAACGATAGATGGTTCCGGTTAGACGAGGCCCTTGTCAGTGCATTCGTCGAGCGATGGCATCCGGAGACGCACACGTTTCATATGCCGTTTGGAGAGTGCACGATCACACTTCAGGACGTGGCATACCAGTTGGGTTTGCCAGAGTGTGATCGTGCACTCTCCAAACGGCATATGAAACGTGTGCGTCTCCGAACGCCATCGCTCGACGAATGCACTGACAAGGGCCTCGTCTAACCGGAACCATCTATCGTTCAGCCTTGCAAGATGGTATAGTCCGGCCATCTGTAAGTACGGAACATATCTGTCATCGAGTCGCATGCCCTGCTGCCGCCGCATGCTCCTGATGCATCGTTGAGGCTGCGCATGACATGCACCGCATTGTTAGAACCAGCTCCATAACCAATGACAAACATAACCAACATATTAAATCACCAACAAAACATCATACTAAATAAAACCGCATAAAAATCCATGAACGAGAACCACATGCAAAACAACTATCATAGACCACACAACTAAACCACTAACATAAAACAGCTTAACTAGAACCACTAACATAAAACAGCTTAACTAAAACCATTAACATAAAACAGCTAACATAAAACAACTAACACAAACCACTAACATAAAACAACTAACATAAACCATCAACATAAAAAAACCAACATAAACCACTAACATAAAACAGCTAACATAAAACAACTAAACCATACCACTAACATAAAACAACTAACATAAACCACCAACTAAACCACCAACATAAAACAACCAACACAAAACAACCAACACCTACCACTAACGTAAAACAGTTAGCATTAAACAACTAACGTAAACCACTAACATAAACCACCAACAGAAACCAACTAAATAAACCACCAACTAAACCACCATCTAACCCGCATCCTAAACCTCTCAACTAAACCACCAGCAATACCACTATGCTTTACCGCTAACATAAACCGCCACTAAAACCAAATGCAAAACCACTAAGTCACATATACCGCTAGCACGAAGTTATTTCTGTACTAACCTCGTCGTTGATGAGCCCGACTATATGAGCAACTCCGTCCAAGCGATATAACCGTGCCGGATCGTCCCCCATCAGCAGAGTTTTCCGTTCAGGTCTTCGTCGGAGAGAATCTGGGTCGTTTTCTCTGGGATTTGGTGGGGTAGGGGAAATGAAGAATGGTTCGAATGAGGCTGATTTGAACTCCTTATATAGCCGAATCATGAGTAATTCGAACCAGGGTGGTTCGAATTACTAATGGAGCCACGAGAAGGGTAATTCGAACCAGGTTGGTTCGAATTACATGGTTAGCTATCGTAGGTATAATTCGAACTAGCCTTGTTCGAATTATGTGCAATTTAAGTTCGAACCACATTGGTTCGAATTACGTTCAACGTTTTCTCATCCTAATTCGAACTATGTTGGTTCGATTTACTAAGGAATGTAGTTCGAACCAGGTTGGTTCGAATTACATTAAAATAGGCCTTGGCTCATTGCTGAAACGATTTTGCTTTTGGCTTATTTACATAATGCGAAACTTGCCTTGGCTTATTAGGATTTTTTGCCCTAAAGGCAAATTATGAATATATCAAATCAAAATTTACAAGAAAAAAGATTACAAATTTGATCTCTAAAGATAAAATATTAACAAAATTATATATGAAAAGAATATTATTTAATTGTTAATATTAAATACACACTTTAATTAAGATAGACTTAACATTATTTTTCATCAATTTTTAGTAAATTTTTAATTCTATAAAATTCATGATAACATATGTATTTAAGAGTTAATTTTAAAAAAATTAAAAAAAATAAAATTTCACTGTAAAAAATAGCTTGGAAAAAAAATGACTTGACATAATTCACAATTTGTCAATATTCATTGTATATTATAATGAAACAGGCTAAGTTAGGTAGATTGGACATTTTCATCCATTTCAAACTGAAAAAAAGGAAAAATTTATTGCAGGTTTTTTTATAGACTTTCCGTAATTAATATGCACATTATTTTTATTCACCAAATCTTGATCATATGTATTATTTAATATATATCTCAATGGTCATAGAAATTAAAATATCATATTTCAAGCAAGTAGAATAACATTCGTAAACATCTTCCAATGCTTTAATTTTACTTTAGAAGCATTGTAGGTAAAGAAATTTCATACTACTAGCAATATAATAATAAAATTTAAATCCTTTTGTAACTTAAATTGTAGAGAAAAATATTAAATTAAATATGCAAGTACCTCATCGAACAAGTTATGAATGGACTTTTTGTCAAAAGCATTATTGTGAGGTATCTCCTCTATTTGTTATAATTAGTGATCTCAACATTATTTTTTTTGTTCATCTTCATTTTTTTCCATATACTTCAACTCATTCTGGTTCATCACAGGCTCCTCTTTAACTATATTTATTATAGTTTATCAATACTCCTCTTTTATAATAACTTTTGATTTATATTTAATAAAATCTAATAATTTATAAAAGTGTGCATGTTCAATAAGCATAAACATAATTAAATTAAGTCATCTCCCATTGTAAATTTGTAATAATCGAGTTTCATATGCAATGAGCGAAATGAACAAACAACCAAACAATACCATAGATGATAAACAACTTAATAAAGCAAACAAATAATTCTCTCTCCTCGCAAGAGAAAGATGGAAGCATTGAGACTGTAGGAGAGAATTTTAGGTTCACAAAGTAATAACAAGTAAACACTGTTAGACTAAATTAATAACTTGTTAGTTCTTTTTATTAATTTTAATGCCAGTTGGCATTTAGGAAAGAAAGGAAACAAAAGATTTGAATAAAAGTATGGAAATCACATTTTTAAGTTTACTTGATAAAACAAGCAGACTATAATTCTAATTTTCCTGAAGACAGATTTAATCGTCAATAGTAGGGCTAAAAATAGAACTTAATTAATAGCATAAATAATATAAAGGGTTAAGTACTGAAATCGTCCCTAAGGTTTGGGGTGAAAATCAAAATTGTCCCTGACCTTTTTTTGTTATTAAAATCATCCTCAACGTTACAAAACGTTATAAAATCGTCATTTTCTATTTTTTTGACCAAATTACCCTTAAATATTAATACAAATAATATTAAAAAAAATAAAACCCCACCCCACCCACACCCAGCATCTCTTCGTCTCTCCCTCCACCCCAAACCCACCCCCAATTCCATCATCATCAGTTCCCACTCTCCCACCCCCTCACCCCACTGCCTCGGAGGTGCACCCGCCGCCGCCCATGCGTCCAACCCGCCGCTGCCCCTTCGTTCTTCCTAATTTTCTTTTTTTCTTTTTTTAGTTTCT
>NC_029789.2:134494459-134495983 GCF_000816755.2 Arachis ipaensis
CGCCTCCCCTGCGTCCAACCCCCCACCACCTTTCGTTCTTCCTATTTTTCTTTTTTCTTTTTTTAATTTTTGAAGAACATATACATGATTGATGATTATTGAACTTCTGCTTCTTCCTCTGCATCTTCATCTTCCTCTGCTCTGCTTGAATTTTTGCTTTTGAAATTGTAATTTAAATAATTATTGAACTTTTGGATCTAAAAACTGAAATTGTAGTTGGTAATTATTGAATTATTGAAATTATTATGCTTCTTCTGCTTCTGATTTTTTTGTTGATTTATTTTGTTTTGTGAATGTTGCTGTTAATTTGTTTTGTTATGAGTAATGAATGACTATGGTGGCAGTGGTGATTGGGTAAGGGAGAGGGAGAGGGAGAGGGAGGAGGTGGAAGGGGATTGGATGAGTGAAAGAGTGGGGTGAGGGAGTGAAGGGTGATGGGTGAGGGAGTGGGCTGAGGGAGTTACGGGAGGAGAGGGGAGTTAGTTTTAATTTTTTTAATATTATTTTTAATTATTTTTGTTAATAATGAAGGGTAATATGGTAAAAAAAATAAAATTGAAGTGAAAAATGACGATTTTATAACGTTTTGTAACGTTGAAAATGATTTTAATAACAAAAAAAGGTCAGGGGACGATTTTGATTTTCACCCCAGACCTTAGGGACGATTTCAGTACTTAACCCTAATATAAAACACATCCAATAGCTAGAAGGATGTTGTTATCTACAATCATTCACCTCCTAGATATGTATATTGATATAGCTATGCTCAGCGACCATCTTAAGAAATCTATACACACTATCCATGAACCAATTATCTTGCTAGATAGAACAATTCAAGAATCAACAATTCAAATGCTTGGAATAATTTACACAACAAAGTAAAGAGTATACACACAAACCTATCAAAATTTCTCTTTTTTTTTTTCGGTCCTCAAGATTCACCACTCACTTCTCTTGATGCTTTTGAAAACTCTCGGAACTTGGATAAATGTCAATATTATGTCAAACCAAAGGTATTTTCGCATTTTACTTTCTAGGTTTGGGATTAATCCTTGTTGAATTAAAGATCTGATGCATAATTCCACATGTGAAAAAGTCATATAATTGATAAAGCTGTTAGAGACAGAGCAAATAAAGAGGAACTTAAGACACCAAAAGTGGGAATATAGAAGCAGACAAAAAATGAAGGTGTGTAGAGTGTGAAGAAAATAGAATTTTAATTAGGTTTAGTTTTCAAGATTTACATAATCAACATGTATTGTCGTATCAATCAAAATAACTAATTTTCAATCCTGACTGAATATGACTGCTAAAACTCTTTACATTATCTGCATCAAAATTAACTCTATTTAAAAATCTAAATTTTTTTTGGCCCACTTAACACATAAGATGTTAAATTGAGTGGTTGTTCTATACTTGCATCCACACTAATAAAATAATAATAATCTCACCTCATATAATTAATAATCTATTATTATTATTATTATTATTATTATTATTATTATTATTATTATTATTATTATT
>NC_029789.2:134496069-134505189 GCF_000816755.2 Arachis ipaensis
CTTTGATCTTTGATTTTATTAAACTTAATAATTTTATTTTATATTATTTTCTTATGAATTTTGAGTGCAAATTAAAGTACCCACCCAATAAAATAGAATAAAATGAATGCTTCTAAGTTCTAACTAGAGTATGCATTAACTTTGAAGCTTCATGACGATCAAAACCAAAGAATATAGGTCAATTCATACTCTTTTTTTTTAAGTAAAAAAATCATAGAATCTCCAATCCAAATGGAGAATACTCATGAGGATGAAAGAAACACTCAAATTAAAACCATCACAATTATATACAATTCAATCCTATGACATAAATTTATGTAACTTATCAACTTTCATTTTCTAATTTTTATGACTATACAACAAATAATCTCTCAGATGGCATTTAAGAAAGAAAGAAAATAAAGGTATGAAAATCACATTTCTAAGTTTACTTGATAAAACAAGTAGGCTATAATTCTAATTTTTCCTGGAGACAGGCTTAATCAATAGTAGGGCTGAAAATAGAACCTAACTAATAGCAATATATTATCAAGAACGTAAAACACATCCAATAACTAGAAGAATGCTATTGTCTACAACCATTTATCTCCCATATATGTATATTGATATAGCTATGCTCAGCGACCATCTTAATAAGTCTATACACACTATTCAAAACAAAATGAAAAACATTACAAGTATAGTAGTATATCTTTTGATTTTTTTTCTCTTTGGTAGCCAGAAGTTCTTGAAGTCCTATGCCGTGAGAAAAGAACTATAGTCATAATTGACTAAGACTCTTGATTCATGGAAGACATCCAACTCAAACAACTGCAGATTAAAATCAACTAAATTCGCTACGTCACCTTCACTGGTCTCAAGCAATACCTCTCTGATATTCTTCGGCAACGCCAATGTCCAACGCAACGGGTGTGCAGCCACCTTCTCCTTCAACCTCTATAGGCCTCTTTCTCATGTTCTGCTTCACCTGCAATATGTTGTGCCACTGTGGGGAGCTCGTTAGTGCATGAAGTTAGCCCCACATAAAAAAAGTAAGGAAAAGTGAAGAGTTTATAAGATGAGAGACCCATTAACTTGACACCTTAAGGTTTTGAGTTGGATGTGGTATATTCTCATCTTATTTTCTCTCACTTAAGTAAATTCCATTATATTATTAATATTCTTTTAGGGTGGAGAGTACATACCTTTATATTATTAATATTCCTTTAGGGTCGACAGTACATACATTCTTATAATGTTTTATTCAATTATTTAATATACCCTATTTTTATTATGTGCATTCATATGATCTTTTATACCATTGTATTATTAATATTCCTTTAAGGTCGAGAGTACATACCTTCTTATAATGTTTTATTCAATCCTTTAAAACTACCAGTGGGTCTCTCATGTTATAAACTCCTCACTCTTCCTTGCTTTTTTTTATGTTAGAACTTGTCCAATATGTCAATGGTGAAGCATCTTTCCATAGCCTGAAATTCAACTCAGTTTGATGCAGTCGCGTATGAGAAACTGAAAATCGGTTTCATATGAGAAACACTGATGGTTTCTCTTTGACTAATCAACTTCTTCATATCATCAATAGTAAAGGAGGATGGAAACTCCACATGGAGCTTCTGAAAATCGGTAACATATGAGAAACACTAATGGCTTCTCTTTGACTAATCAACTTCTTCATATCACCAATAGTAAAGGAGGATGGAAACTCCACATGGAACTTGTTCAATATGTTCATGGTAAATTTCATTATATTATTAATATTCTTTTAGGGTCGAGAGTACATACTTTTATATTATTAATATTCCTTTAGGGTCGAGAGTACATACATTCTTATAATGTTTTATTCAATTATTTAATATACCATATTCTTATTATGTGCATTCATATATGATCTTTTATACTATTGTATTATTAATATTCCTTTAAAGTAGAGAGTACATACCTTCTTATAATATTTTATTCAATCTTTTAAAATCACCCGTGGTCTCTCATGTTATAAACTCCTCACTCTTCCTTGCTTTTTTTTGTTTTATGTTAGAACTTGTCCAATATGTTAATGGGGAAGCATCTTTCCATAGCCTGAAATTCAACTCAGTTTGATGCAGTAGCATCGCATATGAGAAACACTGATGCCTTCTCTTTGACTAATCAACTTCTTCATATCACCAATAGTAAAGGAGGATGAAAACTCCACATAGAGCTTCTGAAAATCGGTCGCATATGAGAAACACTAATGGCTTCTCTTTGACTAATCAACTTTTTCATATCACCAATAGTAAAGGAGGATGGAAACTCCACATGGAACTTGTCCAATATATTCATGGTAAATTCCATTATATTATTAATATTCTTTTAGGGTCGAGAGTACATACCTTTATATTATTAATATTCTTTTATGGTCGAGAGTACATACATTCTTATAATGTTTTATTCAATTATTTAATATTCCTTTAGGGTCTAGAGTACATACATTCTTATAATGTTTTATTCAATTATTTAATATACCATATTCTTATTATGTGCATTCATATATGATCTTTTATACCATTGTATTATTAATTCCTTTAAGGTCGAGAGTATATACCTTCTTATAATGTTTTATTCAATCCTTTAAAACCACCAGTAGGTCTCTCATGTTATAAACTCCTCACTCTTTCTTGCTTTTTTTATGTTAGAACTTATCCAATATGTTAATGGTGAAGCATCTTTCCATAGCCTGAAATTCAATTCAGTTTGATGCAGTCGCATCACATATGAGAAACGCTGATGGCTTCTCTTTGACTAATCAACTTCTTCATATCACCAATAGTAAAGGAGGATAGAAACTCTACATGGAGCTTCTGAAAATCGGTCGCATATGAGAAACACTAATGGCTTCTCTTTGACTAATCAACTTCTTCATATCACCAATAGTAAAGGAGGATGGAAACTCCACATGGAACTGCTTCTAAAAATCGGTGTCGACACGGGTTGAGACTGAGGTGATGCCGGTTGAGACACTGGTCGATGTATATTCACCAGACGTTGAGACACCGGTTAAAGCAGAGGCGGAGCTGACGCTGGTTGAAGCAGAGGCACTGGAGGTGACGCCAGTTGAGACAGAGGCGGTGGAAGTTGAGACAGACTGACCCGAGGTTGAGACACCGGTAGAGATTATGCTCTATTTTTATTTTCTTCCATCCATGCATGTTATCATGTTTCATTGTCTGGCATTAATTATCTTTTACTCATCCTTTATCCACATTGATCATGTTTGTCATTATGTCATTCATGTCTTCTTGAGTCATTAGTACATGTCTTCTTATAATATTTTATTCAATTATTTAATATACCCTATTTTACTATGTCCATTTATATGACCTTTTATACCATTATATTATTAATATTCCTTTAGGGTCGAGAGTACATACCTTCTTATAATGTTTTATTCAATTATTTAATATACCCTAATTTTATTATGTGCATTCATATGATCTTTTATACCATTATATTATTAATATTCATTTAGGGTCGAGAGTACATACCTTCTTATAATGTTTTATTCAATTATTTAATATACCCTAATTTTATTATGTGCATTCATATGATCTTTTATACCATTATATTATTAATATTCATTTAGGGTCGAGAGTACATACCTTCTTATAATGTTTTATTCAATTATTTAATATATCTTATTTTTATTATGTGCAGTTATATCATCTTTTATACCATTATATGATTTATATTCCCTTAGGGTCAAGAGTACATACCTCCTTATAATGTTTTATTCAATTATTTAATATACTCTATTTTTATTATGTGCATTTATATGATCTTTTATACCATTATATTATTAATATTCTTTTAGGGTCGAGAATAGATACATTCTTATAATGTTTTATTCAATTATTTAATATGTCCTATTTTTATTATGTGCATTTATATGATCTTTTATACCATTATATTATTTATATTCCCTTAGGGTCGAGAGTACATACCTTCTTATAATATTTTATTCAATTATTTAATATATCCTATTTTTATTATGTGCATTTATATGATCTTTTATACTATTATATTATTTATATTCCCTCAGGGTTGAGAGTACATACTTTCTCTCACTTGATTCCTCTCCTATTTTGAGAAGGAATCAAGTGAGAGAACATAAGATGAGAAGACACACATCCAACTCAAAACCTTAAGGTGTCAAGTTAATGGGTCTCTCATCTTATAAACTCCTCACTCTTCCTTACTTTTTTGATGTGGGACTAACTTCATGCACTCCTCACACTTGCAACACTAACGAGTTCCCCACGGCGGCACAACATATTGCAGGTGAAGCAGAACATGAGAAAGAGGCCTATAGAGGTGTTGGTTAGTCTGAACGACACCATTGAGACATTGAAGGAGAAGGTGGCTACACACTCGTTGCATTGGACATTGGCATTGCCGGAGACAGAGAGGTATTGCTTGAGACCAGTAAAAGTGACGTAGTGAATTTAGTTAATTTTAATCTGCGATTATTTGAATTGGATGTCTTCCATGAATCAAGAGTCTTAGTCAATTATGACTATGGTTCTTTTCTCACGGCCCAGGACTTCAAGAACTTCTAGCTACCAAAGAGAAAAAAAATCAAAAAATATACTACTATACTTGTAATGTTTTTCGTTTTGTTTTGAATAGTGTGTATAGACTTATTAAGATGGTCGCTGAGCACAGCTATATCAATATACATATATGGGAGTGAATGATTGTAGACAACAATATTTTTCTAATTATTAGATGTGTTTTATGTTCTTGATGCTATATTGTTATTAGTTAGGTTCTATTTTCAGCCTTACTATTGATTAAGTTTGTCTCCAGAAAAAACTTCGAATCATAGCCTGCTTGTTTTATCAAGTAAACTTAGAAATGTAATTTTCATACCTTTGTTTCCTTTCTTTCCTAAATGCCATCTGAGAGGTTATCTGTTGTATAGTCATAAAAAATAGAAAATGAGAGTTGATAAGCTACATAAATTTGTGTTGAGAGCTCCCCACGGTGGCACAACAAGTGGTATCAGAATTTGTTGGTATTTTTCCGGACTTGTGATTCTGTGAATAATGGAAGTCAATACTAATACTAGTAGGATTATCACTCTTAATGGTTCTAATTATAATTTGTGGAAGTTAAAGATGGAAGATTTACTTTATGTAAAAAATTTTCATCAACCAGTTTTTGGACGATAATGTGTTGAACCATATTATTGGAGAGACACATGCTCGAATTCTTTGGATTAAGCTTGAACAGTTGGTCCAACAAGTGGTATAAGAGCTCAAAACCTTAAGATAGTAAGTTAATGGGTTTCTCGGCTCTGATACCACTTGTTGGGTTAACCGGTAGTAAGTTAATGGGTTTCTCGCCTCTGATACCACTTGTTGGGTTAACTGTGGGAAGCTGTCGACCGCCGGAGAGATTTCGGAGAGGAATCAAGTGAGAGAACATAAGTGGGAAGCTCTCGACTGACGGAGAGATTTCGAGGAGGAATCAAGTGAGAGAGCATAAAATGAGAAGACACCACATCCAACTCAAAACCTTAAGGTGTCAAGTTAATGAGTCTCTCATCTTATAAACTCATCACTCTTTCTTACTTTCTTTGACATGAGACTAACTTCATGCACTCCTCTCACTTGCAATACTAACGAGTACCCCACGATGGCATAACATATTGTAGGTGAAGCAGAATATGAGGAAGAGGCCTATAGAGGTGTTGGTTAATTTGAACGACACCATCGGGACATTGAAGGAGAAGGTGGCTACATACCCGCTGCGTTGGATATTGGCATTGCCGGAGACAGAGAGGTATTGCTTGAGACCAGTGAAGGTGGCGTAATAAATTTAGTTAATTTTAATTTGCGGTTGTTTGAATTGGATGTCTTCCATGAATCAGGAGTCTTAGTCAATTATGACTATGGTTCTTTTCTCACGGCCCAGGACTTCAAGAACTTCTAGCTACCAAAGAGAAAAAAAATTAAAAGATATACTACTATAATAGGAGGTGAATGGTTGTAGACAACAACATTCTTTTAGTTATTAGATGTGTTTTATGTTCTTGATGCTATATTGCTATTACTTAGGTTCTATTTTCAGCCCTACTATTGATTAAGCCTGTCTCCAGAGAAAATTAGAATTATAGTTTGCTTGTTTTATCAAGTAAACTTAGAAATGTAATTTTTATACCTTTGTTTCCTTTCTTTCCTAAATGCCATATGAGGGTTGTCTATTGTATAGTCATAAAAATTAGAAAATAAGAGTTGATAAGCTACATAAATTTGTGTCGAAAGCTCTCCACGACGGCACAACAAATGGTATCAGAGCTTGGTAATTTTTCGGGGCTTGTGATTCTGTGAACAATAAAAGTCAATACTAATACTAATAGGATGATCACTCTTAATGGTCCTAATTATGATTTGTGGAAGTCAAAGATGGAAGATTTGCTTTATATCAAAAATTTTCATCAACCAGTTTTTGGTACAAACAAGCCTAATGATTATTCTGATGATGATTGGACTTTGTTGCATAGACAAGTTTGTGGAATATTAGACAATGGATTGACGATAATGTATTGAACCATATTATTGGAGAGACACATGCTCGAACCCTTTGGATTAAGCTTGAACAGTTGGCCCAACAAGTGGTATCAGAGCTCAAAACCTTAAGGTAGTAAGTTAATGGGTCTCTCGGCTCTGATACCACTTGTTCTTTTAACCGTGGGGATCTCTCGACCACCGAAAAGATTTCGGAGAGGAATCAAGTGAAAGAACATAAGATGAGAAGACACCACATCCAACTCAAAATCTTAAGGTGTCAAATTAATGGGTCTCTCATCTTATAAACTCCTCACTCTTTCTTACTTTCTTTGATATGAAACTAACTTCATGCACTCCTCACACTTGCAACACTTGTAACATATTGCAGGTGAAGCAAAACATGAGGAAGAGGCCTATAGAGGTGTTGGTTAATCTAAACGACACCATCGGGACATTGAAGGAGAAGATGGCTACACACCCGCTGCGTTGGACATTGGCATTGCCGGAGAATATTAGAGAGTTATTGCTTGAGACCAGTGAAGGTGACGTAGTGAATTTAGTTGATTTTAATCTGCAGTTGTTTGAATTGGATGTCTTCCATGAATAAAGAGTCTTAGTCAATTATGACTATGGTTCTTTACTCACGGCCCAGGACTTCAAGAACTTCTAATTATGATTTGTGGAAGTCAAAGATGGAAGATTTGCTTTATGTCAAAAATTTTCATCAACCAGTTTTTGGTAATGGGTTGACGATAATGTGTTGAACCATATTATTGGAGAGACACATGCTCGGACCCTTTGGATTAAGCTTGAACAGTTGGCCCAATAAGTGGTATCAGAGCTCAAAACTTTAAGGTAGTAAGTTAATGGGTCTATTGGCTCTGATACCACTTGTTGTTTATCAAGTGAGAGAACATAAGATGAGAAGATACCACATCCAACTCAAAACCTTAAGGTGTCAAGTTAATGGGTCTCTCATCTTATAAACTCCTCACTCTTCCTTACTTTCTTTGATGTGGGACTAACTTCATGCACTCCTCGCACTTGCAACACTAATGAGCTCCCCACGGCGGCACAACATATTGCAGGTGAAGCAGAACATGAGGAAGAGACCTATAGAGGTGTTGGTTAATCTGAACGACACCATCAGGACATTGAAGGAGAAGGTGGCTACACACCCGCTGCGTTGGACATTGGCGTTGCCGGAGAATATCAGAGAGGTATTACTTGAGACCAGTGATGGTGATGTAGTGAATTTAGTTGATTTTAATATGCGGTTGTTTGAATTGGATGTCTTTCATTAATCAAGAATCTTAGTCAATTATGACTATAATTCTTTTCTCACGGCCCAAGACTTCAAGAACTTTTAGCTATCAAAGAGAAAAAAATCAAAAGATATACTACTATACTTGTAATATTTTTCGTTTTGTTTTGAATAGTGTGTATAGACTTATTAAGATGGTCGCTAAGTATAGCTATATCAATATATATATATATGGGAGGTGAATGGTTGTAAACAACACCATTCTTCTAGTTATTAGATGTGTTTTATGTTCTTGATGCTATATTGCTATTAGTTAGGTTATATTTTCAGCTCTACTATTGATTAAGCCTGTCTCCAAAAAAAATTAGAATTATAGGCTGCTTGTTTTATCAAGTAAATTTAGAAATGTGATTTTCATACCTTTGTTTCCTTTCTTTTCTAAATGTCATCTGAGAGGTTATCTGTTGTATAGTCATAAAAATTACGAATTTAGATTAATAAAATAAATAAATTTAATAACTAATAATTTAGATTTGAATAAGTTAGGATGAATTTGAGTAAATTTTATAAATTTACATAAATATGTATAAATTCGATATCCCTCCAATATACTATTTTAAACTTATTTTGACCTCTTAAGTATTAAAACATATAATTTTATAAAAAAAATACCTTCAAATTAAAATTTTAAAATAAAAAAATATGATATCTAACTATATTTAATAAATTTTAGTTTTTAATATCACACATCTATGATTTGTTTAAAGATAGATAATAAAGAGAGAGAAAAAGAATATTTAATAAAGTAAATTGAAATTTTATTATTGAATTTTGATTGCTTAATTGATTTGAGAAAAATAAATTAAAAAATACTTGAAATTATTTTATAGCAAAATATTGATGTATAAGTAAAAGAATTTGTATGTTTCAACTTTCAAGTAATCTTTAAAATAAATTCAAATTAAACTCTATAATTTAATTATAAAAATAAATTCAAATTTCATTTAGATGATTTATTTGATACATAAATTGTTAAAATATATTTAATAGCTAATATAGGTATATATTCAAAATATATAATTATATATTTATATATGTGAAAATATATAAAAATACGTACGTATTTAGTGTATTTCTTTTTTGGCAACACTACTTTTTATGTCATGTAACACATTTCACATCCATTAAGAGGGGGTTACTTATCCAATAGCAGTTTTCAGTATTCACCGCTGCATCAACAATGTTGCATCATTATTTCTGTTTATTTAAGTAAAATCTGAAAAATTTTAATAAATTACATTTTTA
>NC_029789.2:134505288-134516429 GCF_000816755.2 Arachis ipaensis
TATTAATTTCATCTAAATTAGACCGAATAAAACGGTTTGATCGAAAATTAGATAAATTAAATTTTAAATCGGAATAAATTAATATTTTTTATATAAAGTCACTACAACTCTCAACTCTGTCCAAAATACCCACATTCAAAATTGCTAATTCCAAGTGTACCGTTTGCCAAATTAAATTAGGGTTCAGTTATCAACTTATCTCATCTGCTCATCTTCTCGGTTTAGGGAACCATCATCTTCTCAGTTGGAGCCGCTACTCCAACGCCTGCGCCAGGACCACCACCTCGTTGTTGCCGTGGTAGCCACCGTGAGTTGGGTGAGTCGCCGTCGCACGCTGAAGTTAGTAGCCACTCATCTTCTCATCTTCTCCCATCGCAGAATACAGGACTAGCACGTCGAGCACGACATCAGTGTCGCCGTCGTAGCGTTTGTAAGCTGGGTGAGTCGTTGTTTAGCCAACACAGGACCAATCTTCTTTTCCACTGTGTTCCCAAATTCCATCTTCTCTTCTTTTGCCAATGCAGGACCATCTGAAGATAGGTCCTCTAGTTGCTGCCAGGACAACCACCTCTTCATCAATCATCATCGTTAGCTTGCCACCGTGACCTTGGTTAGTCGCTCTGATCTTAATTCATGTCGTGATTGCATAATGTATAATTGACTTGTTCATTCAATATTCAATTTTTCATAGATAAGTAGTGTTAAATTTTAATCTATGAATTGAAGTCCTGAGATTTTTTTATAATTTTTTTTTTACTTTCATAACTTATTGAGATGATGGTTATACTGCAATTTGTGGTATTGAAATCATCCCTGCTTGCATTTATCTAGCTGTAGAAATCTGTGAATTGAATTACTTTTGCATTGTTTGTGTATTCTATGAATTGAATTTGCGAGACCATCCCTGCTTGCACTACATTTTGTAGAATTCCAAAAATTCTACGTTTTGAAGTCACGTAGATTTGAGGACTGGAAATTTGTTCTTATTAGGCTAGAAAATTGTTCATTTAGGTGTATATACTACTAAATAGTAATGAAGTGGCCTTTTCTGTGATTCTGTTTTGGGTTAGCTTTGTTTTGGTTTATGATTGGTTTATGGAAGGGAACAAGGTTTTTTTTTTTAAATTTAAAGAAAAAGAAAAAAAGTAGTACGAGTATTCTTTTTATTATCAAAATTTTTCAACTTTTGTATACTAGATTAAAGAGACAATAGCTTAATTAATACTACATTTCTTGCAAGGTTTATTGAAAGGATTCAATAATGTTTTGAAAGGGCAAGATAGCAGAAAGTGAAATCTACCTATAATATTGGATCACACTATTGGACTTCTAAAGTAATAGTATTATACAATAATTATTATTTGCTTAATGTTTGACTAATGTTATCTCCATTTGTTGTATTAAACTTTTTTGCAGTTCCTTGAAAAAAAAACTGAAGGACAAGATGGCTGAGTTTCAGGTTACTTTGTCTAAACTTATCTCTTTTGTTTTAGAATTGTGTTTAGTTCGTTTGTATATAATCTGTTACTGTTGCCAATAAGCAAGGCTTGGAATTTTATATTTTGAATTGTAAGTATGAAGTTGACCTACATACAAGATTAAGATTAGATAGAAGCTAATATCATTTTGTTTGAAAATTTAGGACTAAAAGCCTAAAATGGATTTGACGCAAATGGACACCATCAATTCTTAATTTGATGAGCACCAACAAGACAAACATGCTGCTGAATTGTTTTAATCAAGGTTCTGAAAACCGAACCGGCCATCGAACCGCCCTAGCTACTGGTTTATTGGTTCATAGGTTCAACTGGTTCGACCGTAGTTGAACCGAAAAAATTGTTTTATAATAAAATAATAAATAAAATATAAATAAACACATAAAAACATAATTATAGTCTAATATAAATCTTAAAATATCATCCCAATTAAAAGTGTTACATAAATCAGAATGTTATGATCTCATTCAAATACAAAATCAAAAGTCAAATAACAAAAACAACCAATCAAACATAAACATGCCAACATTCAACTGATTCAAGTTTGATAAAAATTTTCACTTACAATAGAAAGCATCAAAGCTGTTGATGGTAATACAACAGTTCCTCCTGGAACATAAAGACCCACATAATTAATACTTCTTGCAACTCGCTTGCATTGAACTCCCTGGTATTTTCAGAAGACTCAAAACAAAAATATTAGTGTAACACCCCAAGAATGAACAAACACATAAGCATAATTACAAAATCAAAGGACTTGGCACAAACATAATGGTGAAAATCCATAAATCAGGGGCAGTAATGCACATCTGACTAGAACCAAAATAAATCTTCCACGTATTTTGTATTTAATTTTTCTAGGAATATCTAGCCTTTTCCAAATAAAGTTGGCAAGCAACAATTGTCATAAAAGGACACCATTTAACATATCTTTAAATAATTTATTTTCAACTGTTTAAAAAAATTGACTTAATAAAACATGGATGATCCAAAGTAAGAATAAGAATTGGAATGGCATACATACTTTCATGTTCTCAACAATTCTCTTAGGTGTCTTCTGAGCAGCATGGAATGCATATATATTGTTGTAGGCCACATCAAAAGCTTCCTTAATAGCTCCATCAAGCTGTACTCCCATAAAATAACATAAAGTTAAATAGCAGAAAAAGCTGACTCTTACTCACTCAAACCAGAAAATTAGTTGCAGAATTTCAATTTCAATTCAAGAGAAACAAACAAACAAAACCTACCTATCAATTAGTTGCAGAATTTCAATTTCAATTTCAATTATTCAGTTGAAAAATCAGTTGAAACAGGCAAACAATTATTCAATCAATTATTCAATCACTATATTAGTTCACACTTCACAGTTCACAGAAAAATAATTATTCAATCACTATATCACCATATCAGTTCACAGTTGAATGACTTGAATCAGAGTTCACAAAACTTCACTATATTAGTAAACTACATATGATATATCACTATATCAGAGTTCACAGAACTTCACAGAATCAAGCAATTATTCAATCATAAATTCATAGTTAATAAAAAAATTACCTAGAGAATACACAAGAGATAGTGGTTGCGGAAAGGGACAGAGACACCGAGAGACAGAGACAAAGACACCAAGCGACCAAGGGAGACAGAGACACCGAGAGACACTGAGGGAGACAGAGCAGCAGACGGTGGCTTCGAAGGTCGCGATGGTTGCTGCACGATGGAGGCTTCGAAGGTTGTGCTGGCTGCTGCGCGATGGAGGCGGAGTGACGGTGCCTGTTCGAAGGAACGACGACGGCAGCGGCACGAGACGGTGGCTGGACGGAGGTGAGCTCGATGAGATTGAGGAGCCCTCCCCCTGACTGAGTGTGTGTGCGAGACTGAGAGGACTGAGGAGCTCGATTAGGGCTTGGCTGTGCGATGGAGTAATAGTTAGGGATTTTTGGGGATTGAAACGGCAACGTTTAGTTGCCTTCTCTAAAAACCGATCGGGTCACGGTTCAGTTCGACCGACCGGTTCACCGGTTCGATGACGGTTTCTGAAATCTACGGTTTTACCTATTGCCCGAACTGCTTTTCTCAACGATTCATGATTCGACCGGTCCGACCGGCCGGTTCGAACCGGTTTTCAGAACATTGATTTTAATGACATTGTGCACAAGATTTGGATTTTTATGAGTTGCATTATGTCTGTATAAGGAGGCAGGGTTCAAAGTAAAATTCTAAAGTCCAACTTCTTGCATTAGACTTATCTGCCTTTGCTCGTATTTGTGACTTGAGTATGCCTTTGTCTTTGTGCCTCTAACTTTGGAGATTAGAACCACTTCAGAAGAAGTTCCACCATTCATATCACTATGGTAGTTCTATTTACTCAAAGAGCCTAATTGATCCTGGCTTGGCTACTTATTTGACTTGGTTTGGTAGAATGACAAATGAGAATGAAGTGCTTATTCTTTTTGGTAACATGCCACATACAAATGTGTATTTGTTCAATCTTTTGTTGTATTTACAAGAACGTGTTAATCTTATTTGTTATTATGTAAAAGTTTAAAATTGAATTGATATTATACTCTTTTTTTGTTTATCTATATAAATAATGGATTTTTTATTTACTATCCTATCATTCTTTTTAAATATTATAATTATGTACAATTCATTTAAGTATGTTGATAAGGAACTAAATCAAGAAAGTACTATATTCACTTGTTAAGGAACCTAGACACAGTTTCTCTCTTGCCCCAAGCTGTGTATACTTCAACTTTAACCCTTTTAAACCAAGAGGCTTCAACTTGTAGTGGCATCCTGTTTTGCTTGGATTCTTTCTAAGTGACATTGTAAGTGACATTGTGGAGTGTAGCGACACACGTACAATTACTGTTTTATGCACAATATAAACTAGCAAATTGAGCTTATACAAGAGCCATGCCAATGCATATCCGATTTGGGTTTAATTATTATTAGTCCACTAATTAAACAACGTTAATTTGTTGGTGAGAGATAAAAACTTGTTTGTACGACTGAAAAATGATTTATACATTATTTCTTATGCCCTTTTGAACTCTTACAAGGTCGAGCAACTTTTTATATCAATGGCCCCTCCTTTCCCAACAATTAATCATCAAATAGGGAGGGTGAACCAAAATGAACGGTTGAGTTAATATCAAGTAGAGTGGTTAAAAAATACGGCCAAAACAGAATGCTCACATGGCATCTAAGATGTAATTGTAAATATGGTCTTTATGCTCTCTTCTGCTCTACATTTCAAGGGCTGCAAAAAGTTCTTCGAAGGCTTGGCAGTTTTGACAGCTTAATTATTCATACCAATAATGCATCCTGATTTCTTCATCTACTAGACTTCTAATCTTCAACCCGCTTGTATATCTCGTTAGCTCGATCCTTTAAATAAAAAACCAGATGCAACATAAGAGGATTAAAATATTTATTAACTTAACACAGAGCTTGAAACCTGAGGTTCATGACAAACAAAAGATATACAATTAAATACGATTATTATGGTAAAAATGACACATGAAATAACACACTACTCATCACAGAATGTGTTTTTCAACGTTAAATATGAATTATACATGCAAAGAAAGGCATAATACAAAGATCTAGTAATCCAGAGTTAAGAAAAGCATAATCATCCAAGAAACCAGGTGTTTTAGATGGAGAATTTCTGAAACTACGGTTCAGCCTTTGGGTTTTAGCATTGTGAAGTTGCTTCCTAATAAATAATGCTACTTTTTTAGACCAAGAATGCCTTTTGGTATATTTCTAATTGCTTACACAAACTACATCAGTTCATTCTACTTTTACTTCTATATCTATCATCCATCAAAAACCCGATTACTTAAAAACTCACATATTACTTAAAAATCCATTGGATGATTAAAATTACCAGCAGAATGCACAGATGATATTTATATGTTGTTATCTATGAAGCGGATGAATCAGAATTTTTATCCCTAACTCCCAAAATAAAACGACAAGCCCCAACTAAAAGATCTCTAGAAATAACCACACCAAGACCATCAAACCTTAAAGCAGAAATTGAAAAATTAAAACCAAATTATGTAGAGGAAATGCAACATACCAAGAGGAATTGTAGTCAAGGTTCCATCCCTAACAAATTCAAGGTTCAATCACTAACAAATTCAACTCAGTGATAATTTTCAACAACAAAAAAAAAATTAGCTAAGTAATTATTTGAGTAAAACAGCAACAAATTCAAAGTTCAGTAATGATAATCAGGAACCAATTTATCTCAGTGATGATTCTCAGCAACAAAAAATCTAGCTCAGTGATATTTTCAACAACAAATTATGGATGGTTCAGTGATAATCAGTAACAAATTCACGTCCGTGATTATTTTTAGCAACAAAAAAGTAGTTCAGGGATATTTTCAGCAGCAAAATCAAACACAGCAACAAAGCAGAAAAGGAAAGAACAGGGAAATTTGTTGGGACTCACCAAATCGGGACCAGCTTCTGGTTGCGCGAAGGAAGCTAACGGCGAGAGTTGCTGATAGCGAGGAGGAAGCCCTGGGACCTGCTGCTTCTGCCTGATGCGTGAGCATCTCATCTATCTTGTTCTAGTGAATTTGTATTCAAATTGTTGAAGTTTAATCAAGATTTAAATATCTTTTAGCCACTATGGATGCTACTTTGAGTTGTGTGTAATTCTATTTATTTCAGGTAGCATTCAGATGGATTTGATGGAGTTTTGTAGCAGAAAAGGAAGAAAGCGAATGATGCTGCCAACTCCGACCTCCTTGCACTCAAAAAGAAATAACTTGAGCTACAGAAGTCCAATTGACATGATTCCAGTGGCATTGGAAAGCTAAATTCCAGGAATTTTCAACGATGTATAATAATACACACTTCTTCTCCAGCAATCTCTGCCTCCTCCACGCTGAACTTGGCTCCTTTCAAGTTCAGCGTGGGCTTGAAAACTCCAAGGAAAATCACATGCGTCTCTCCACGTTGAACTTGATATTTTCCAAGTTCAGCGTGGATTCAAAGGAAATCACAAGTAACACACTGTATCATCCACGCTGAACTTGATATTTTCCAAGTTCAGAGTGGACTCAAGGGACACACCAAAGGAGACACTGCCTCATCCACGTTGAACTTGAGAATTTCCAAGTTCAGCGTGGATCCTAATAACCCAAGTGGTCCCCAGACACTCATACAAGGCTGCGCATGAAGCTTAATTAATTTTGATTGAATTTTTATTTTATTTTAAAATAGAAAAAGATAGGATAAAGTATATTTTTTGTCCCTGAAGTTTGGCAAAAGTTTTAAAAATATTCCTAAATTTTATTTTGTTTCAATTTTGTCCCAAAAGTTTTCGATTTGCATCAAATATACCCTCGGAGGCTAAGTTTTCAAAAAATTTAAGACCAATATAACAATAATGCATGAAAATTATACTTGATTTGCTTGTGTTGAGGAGTTGTTCTTAAGAAATTGTTGTTGAATCGATCTTAAATTTTTTGAAAAATTAGCCGTTCAGGGGTATATTTGATGCAAATGAAAAACTTATGGGACAAAATTGAAACAAAATAAAACTTAGGGATATTTTTAAAACTTTTGTCAAACTTTAAGGACAAAAAATATACTTTACCCAAAAAGATATTATTTAGTTTTAGAAATTATAATTTACATTAATTAGGATTAGATATAAAAAGGGAAAAGAATCAGCCCTTCGGGCTCTCTTCTCTTCTCTTGAACCTCATTCCGCAATTTACAATTTTACAGAATCCTAGTTTTCTCTCTGAACCATGAGCAACTAAACCTCCACTATTAAGGTTAGGAGAGCTCTGTCTATTGTATGGATTGATGCTATTATTTTTCTATTAATAATTCATGTACTGATTTATAATTCAAGAATTGTTTTCGTTCTTTATCTTATGAATTTGGGTGGAACAGAAGTATGATCCTTGTTCTAATTTAGTTCTTGTATAACTTGGAAAAGCTCTTTACTTGAACAACAACTTGAAAATATATTCTCTTAAATTTCTAATTATCTGGACTTAACGGGATACGTGACATATAATCCTCTTATATTTGGGTAATTAGGATTTTTGTGGCATATAATCTAGAATTGAACTTCACCCTCTAATTGGAATTAAGTGACCAAGGAATTGGCGGTTGATGAATTTTAGAGGAGACTAAAATGGTCTAAGGAATTAGGGTTTAGTCACTTATAGTTTGCCATGAATTAAATCTTACATGATTAAAATAGTTAGTAAGAAAAGTCAATCTAGAAAATAGATAACTCTGAAGCCTTAACTGTTTTTCCATATATTATTCACAACCTGTTTACTACTTGCTTTCTGATATTCTGAATTTACTGTTAATGCTTTTGAACCTTTAACCACCATTTTCTGTTTGTCTGACTAAGCCAATTGATGAGCGGATAATTTATACGCTTTTTGGCATTGTTTTTAGTATGTTTTTAGTAGGATCTAGTTACTTTTAGGGATGTTTTCATTAGTTTTTATGTTAAATTCACATTTCTAGACTTTACTATGAGTTTGTGTGTTTTTCTGTGATTTCAGGTATTTTCTGACTGAAATTGAGGGACTTGAGCAAAAATCAGATTCAGAGGTTGAAGAAGGACTGCTGATGCTGTTGGATTCTGACCTCCCTGCACTCAAAGTGGATTTTCTGGAGCTACAGAACTCGAAATGGCGCGCTTCCAATTGCGTTGGAAAGTAGACATCCAGGGCTTTCCAGAAATGTATAATAGTTCATACTTTGCCCAAGTTTAGATGACGCAAACTGGCGTTCAATGCCAGCTCTTTGCCCAATTCTGGCGTCCAGCGCCAGAAACAAGTTGCAAAGTGGAGTTCAACACCCAAACTGGCACCAAAACTGGCGTTCAACTCCAGGAATGACCTCTACACGTGTAACACTCAAGCTCAGCCCAAGCACACACCAAGTGGGCCCCGAAAGTGGATTTATGCATCAATTACTTACTTCTGTAAACCCTAGTAGCTAGTTTATTATAAATAGGACTCTTTACTATTGTACTAGATATCTTTGGAATCTTTGAATCTTTGGATTATCTTTTGATCTATTGATCACGTTTTGAGGGCTGGCCTCTCGGCCATGCCTGGACCTTCACTTATGTATTTTCAACGGTAGAGCTTCTATACTCCATAGATTAAGGTGTGGAGCTCTGCTGTTCCTCAAAGATTAATGCAAAGTACTACTGATTCGACCCTTACTCACGTAAGGTATTACTTGGACGACCCAGTGCACTTGCTGGTTAGTTGTGCGAAGTTGTGAACCATGGTATTGGCATCATGTTTTTGGCGCCATTGCCAGGGAAAGAAAGAGCAATGAATTTTACATAATCAAAGTGTAATCACAATTTCTGCGCACCAAGTTTTTGGCGCCGTTGCCGGGGATTGTTCGAGTTTGGACAACTGACGGTTCATCTTGTTGCTCAGATTAGGTAATTTTCTTTTTGTTTTCTTTTCAAAAAATTTTCAAAAATATTTCAAAATTTTCTCACCTGTTTTCGAAAAAAAAAATTGTTTTCAAAAATATATTTTTCTTCAGAATTTTTAAGAATGAATTCTAGTGTTTCATGAAGCATGTTGAAGCCTGGTTGGCTGTAAAGCCATGTCTCAATTCTTTTGGACTGAGATTTCACTTAGACCCAAGAGAAGAGCTTCTTTATCTTTCTTAGCCAATTGGCTGTTGAAAGTAGGGCATGTTAGATGTGTCATGTCTGAGTTACATACTAAAGCTTGGCTGGCTATTCAGCCATGCCTGACCCTTTGATTGGAGCTTTAGAATAAGAATGCTAGATTCCTGGAATTCATATTAAAAATTTTGGAATCCTTATTTTTCTTTTTCAAAATGATTTTCGAAAAATTAAAAAGAAAATACAAAAAAATCATAAAATCATAAAAATAAAAAATATTTTAGTGTTCTTGTTTGAGTCTTGAGTCATGTTATAAGTTTGGTGTCAATTGCATGTGCATCTTGCATTTTTCGAAAAAAATCATGCATTCATAGTGTTCTTCATGATCTTCAAGTTGTTCTTGGTAAGTCCTCTTGTTTGATCTTTGCATTTGCATGTTTTGTGTCTTTTCTTGTTTTTCATATGCATTCTTGAATTCTTAGTGTCTAAGCATTAAAGAATTCTAAGTTTGGTGTCTTGCATGTTTTCTTTGCATTAAAAATTTTTCAAAAATGTGTTCTTGATGTTCATCATGATCTTCATAGTGTTCTTGGTGTTCATCTTGACATTCATAGCATTCTTGCATGCATTCATTGTTTTGATCCATAACTTTCATGCATTGCATCATTTTTCTTGTTTTTCTCTCTCTTCATTAAAAATTCAAAAATCAAAAAAATTATCTTTCCCTTTTTCTCTCTCAAAATTTCGAAAATTAGATTTGACTTTTTCAAAAAATTTTAAAATCTAGTTGTTTTTATGAGTCAAATCAGATTTTCAATTTAAAAATCTTATCTTTTTCAAAATCTTTTTCAAAAATCAAATCTTTTTCATTTTTCTTAGTTATTTTCGAAAATTTTAAAAATATTTTTCAAAAATATTTTTCTTATTTTTGTATCAAATTTTCAAAAATAACAATAACAATTAATGTTTTGATTCAAAAATTTCAAGTTTGTTACTTGCTTGTTAAGAAAAATTCAAACTTTAAGTTCTAGAATCATATCTTGTGATTTCTTGTGAATCAAGTCATTAATTGTGATTTTAAAAATCAAATCTTTTTCAAAAACTAATTTCAATCATATCTTTTCAAAAATATCTTCTTATCTTATCCTTTTCAAAAATTTGATTTCAAAATATCTTTTCTAACTTCCTAACTTCTTATCTTTTCAAAATTTGTTTCAACTAACTAACTAACTTTTTGTTTGTTTCTTACCTTTTTCAAAACTACCTAACTAACTCTCTCTCTCTAATTTTCGAAAATATCTTCCCTCTTTTTCAAAATTTCTTTTTAATGAGACTAATTATTTTATTTTTTATTTTAATTTTCGAAAAAAAATCACTAACCATTTTTCAAAAACAATTTTCGAAAATCCCCTCTCTCTCTTTTCTTCTCCTTTTCTTCCACTCACCTAAAGGGAACCTCTATACTTGGGTAAAAAGGATCCCTATTATTATTATTTTTCTGTGCCCTCTTCTTTGTCATATGAGCAAGAGCAAGGACAAGAACATCCTTGTTGAAGCAGATCCAGAACATGAAAGGACTCTGAAGAGGAAACTAAGAGAAGCTAAATTACAACTATCCAGCAAGCACCTGTCAGAAATTTTCGAACAGGAAGAGGAGATGGCAGCCGAAAATAATAATAATGCAAGGAGGATGCTTGGTGACTTTACTGCACCTAATTCCAATTTACATGGAAGAAGCATCTCCATTCCTGCCATTGGAGCAAACAATTTTGAGCTGAAACCTCAATTAGTTTCTCTGATGCAGCAGAACTACAAGTTTCATGGACTTCCATCTGAAGATCCTTTTCAGTTCTTAACTGAATTCTTGCAGATTTGTGACACTGTTAAGACTAATGGGGTAAATCCTGAAGTCTACAGGCTCATGCTTTTCCCTTTTGCTGTAAGAGACAGAGCTAGAATATGGTTGGACTCTCAACCTAAAGA
>NC_029789.2:134516538-134518359 GCF_000816755.2 Arachis ipaensis
AAAATATTGACTCAGCAAGTCAATATGATTTCTCAGAATCTAAATGGAATGCAAGCTGCTTCCAACAGTACTCAACAGGCATCTTCTGAAGAAGAAGCTTATGATCCTGAGAACCCTGCAATAGCAGAGGTGAATTACTTAGGTGAACCATATGGAAACACCTATAATCCATCATGGAGAAATAATCCAAATCTCTCATGGAAGGATCAAAGGCCTCAACAAGGCTTTAATAATGGTGGAAGAAACAAGTTTAACAATAATAAACCTTTTCCATCATCCACTCAGCAACAGACAGAGAACTCTGAACAAAATACTTATAATTTAGCAAACTTAGTCTCTGATCTATCTAAGGCCACTGTAAGTTTCATGAATGAAACAAGGTCTTCCATTAGAAATTTGGAAGCACAAGTGGGCCAGCTGAGTAAAAGGATCACTGAAATCCCTCCTAGTATTCTCCCAAGCAATACAGAAGAGAACCCAAAAGGAGAGTGCAAGGCCATTGACATAAGCAGTGGACAGAGGAGAATTGATCCTTCAAATAAATAAGGACAACCTTGTATTTATAACTCAAGGATCTCTCCCTACATCCATGGAGAGGAAGCATAAAAAGCTTCTCTCAAAGCAGAGTCAACCAAAGCCCCCACAGTCAAACTCTAAGTTTGGTGTTGGGAGGCCACAACCAAACTCTAAGTTTGGTGTTGAACTCCCATATCCAAACTCTAAATTTGGTGTTGGAGAGTCTCAACAATGCTCTGAACATCTGTGAGGCTCCATGAGAGCCCACTGTCAAGCTATTGACATTAAAGAAGCGCTTGTTGGGAGGCAACCTAATTTTTATTTATCTAACTATATTTTTCTTAGTTATATGTCTTTATAGGTTCATGATCATGTGGAGTCATGAAATAAATATAAAAATTAGAAACAGAATAAAAAACAGCGGAAGAAAAATAACACCCTGGAGGAAGCACCTACCTGGCGTTCAATGCCAGAACAGAGCATGGTTCCGGCGCTGAACGCCCAAAATGGGCAGTGTCTGGGCGCTGAACGCCCAAAATGGGCATCATCTGGGCGCTGAACGCCAGAATTGCACCCTGGAGAGGAGCTGGCGCTGAACGCCCAGAACAAGCATGGTTCTGGCGTTCAACGCCTAGAGTTGTGTGCAAGGGCATTTTACATGCCTAATTTGGTGCAAGGTTGTAATTCCTTGATCATCTCAGGATCTGTGAATCTCACATGATTTCCACCCACCTCACCCTCTCTCTCTCCATTCATGATCATCCCTTCTACTTTCCATTCACCACTCACATCCATACACACATCTCTCCCTCTCCTCCATTTCTTCTTCTTCTTCATCTATTCTTTCTTCTCTTGCTCGAGGGCGAGCAATATTCTAAGTTTGGTGTGGTAAAAGCATAAGCTTTTTGTTTTTCCATTACCATTGATGGCACCCAAGACCGGAGATTCCTCTAGAAAAGGGAAAGGGAAGACAAAAGCTTCCACCTCCGAGTCATGGGAGATGGAAAGATTCATCTCCAAAGCCCATCAAGACCACTTCTATGATGTTGTGGCCAAGAAGAAGGTGATCCCTGAGGTCCCTTTCAAGCTCATCACCATGAGATCCCGGAGATGCCTCAAATGCATTTTCCTCCACAAAACTATTGGGAGCAAATCAACACCTCCCTAGGAGAATTAAGTTCCAACATGGGACAATTAAGGGTGGAACATCAAGAACACTCCATCATCCTTCATGAAATTAGAGAAGATCAAAAAGCAATGAGGGAGGAGCAACAAAGACAAGGAAGAGACATAGAAGAGCTCAAG
>NC_029789.2:134518674-134530352 GCF_000816755.2 Arachis ipaensis
TTATGCCTTAAAGTAGTGAATATGAATCCATCACCTCTCTTAAATGAAAACTGTTTTAATTCAAAAGAACAAGAAGTACATGAGTTTCGAATTTATCCTTGAACTTAGTTTAATTATATTGATATGGTGACAATGCTTCTTGTTTTCTGAATGTATGCTTGAACAATGCATATGTCTTTTGAAGTTGTTGTTTAAGAATGTTATTTCATTAGTTTTTATGTTAAATTCACATTTCTAGACTTTAATATGAGTTTGTGTATTTTTCTGTGATTTCAGGTATTTTCTGACTGAAATTGAGGGACTTGAGCAAAAATCAGATTCAGAGGTTGAAGAAGGACTGCTGATGCTGTTGGATTCTGACCTCCCTGCACTCAAAGTGGATTTTCTGGAGCTACAAAACTCGAAATGGTGCGCTTTCAATTGCGTTGGAAATTAGACATCCAGGGCTTTCCAGCAATATATAATAGTCCATACTTTGCCCAAGTTTATAGGACGCAAACTGGCGTTCAACGCCAGCTCTCTGCCCAATTTTGGCGTCCAGCGCCAGAAACAAGTTGCAAAGTGGAGTTCAACGCCCAAACTGGCACCAAAACTGGCGTTCAACTCCAGGAATGACCTCTACACGTGTAACACTCAAGCTCAGCCCAAGCACACACCAAGTGGGTCCCGGAAGTGGATTTATGCATCAATTACTTACTTCTGTAAACCCTAGTAGCTAGTTTATTATAAATAGGACACTTTACTATTGTACTAGATATCTTTGGAATCTTTGAATCTTTGGATTATCTTTTGATCTAATCACGTTTTGAGGGCTGGCCTCTCGGCCATGCCTGGACCTTCACTTATGTATTTTCAACGGTAGAGCTTCTATACTCCATAGATTAAGGTGTGGAGCTCTGCTGTTCCTCTTTACATAATCAAAGTGTAATCACAATTTCTGCGCACCACCAATCACTCAATCATTGTTGCTTGATCAATCAATCCTCGTAGGATCGACCCTCACTCACCTGAGGTATTACTTGGTACGACCCGGTGCACTTGCCGGTTAGTTTGTGAACTATAAATTCCGCACCAAGTTTTTGGCGCTGTTGCCGGAGATTGACTGTGATTGACAACTATTCATTGTTTGATTGCTTAGATTAGATAATTTTTCTTTTAATTAGTTTTATTTTAGTATTATTAATTTTTAATTTTTTATTTTTAATTTTTTTCTTTGTTTTTTTTTCTCAAAATACCTAGTATTTTTATTTTAATTTACCTATTTATATTTTTTTTAAATTTCGAAAGTTTTAATTTTTTTATTTATTTAGTTTTTTTATTTTATTTATTTTACACAGGTTACCTCATTGGAAATTCTCTACACTCTGACGTAGAGAGTCCCATCTTTTCTTATCTTTTGTCTGTTTATGAGTAGGAACAGGGACAAGAAACTTCTGTTAGACTTTGATCATGAACCTGAAAGGACTTTGAGGCGGCATTTGCAACAAGCAAGACTTTACAAGGCTGCAGAGTCCACTATGGATCATAATAATGCTGCTAATGCTAATATGGCAAATCCGAATGGGAATGAACAACCTAGAAGAGTGCTTGGCTCTTACACTGCTCCTAATGCAGATCTTTATGGCAAAAGCATTGTGGTGCCTCCTATAGCTGCAAACAACTTTGAACTGAAGTCACAGCTAGTTACTCTTGTGCAACAAAATTGTCAATATCATGGACTCCCTCAGGAAGATCCAAATCAGTTTATTTCTGATTTTCTGCATATTTGTGACACTGTGAAGACCAATGGAGTGAATCCTGAGGTATACAAACTCATGCTCTTCCCATTTGTTGTGAGGTATAGAGCAAAACTGTGGTTAGATTCTCAACCCAAAGAGATTCTGGATACTTGGGATAAGGTTGTCACTGGATTTCTGACTAAATTTTTTCCACCTCAAAAGCTGACTAAGCTAAGGGTGGAGGTTCAGACGTTCAGACAGAAAGATGGTGAGACCCTTTATGAAGTTTATGAGAGATTCAAGCTACTGACTAGGCAATGCCCTCCGGACATGTTCTCTAGATGGACTCAGTTGGATATTTTTTATGAGGGCTTATGTGAAATTTCCAAGATGCGCTTAGATAATTCTGCAGGTGATTCTTTGCACATGAAGAAGACACCAGAGGAGACTACTGAGCTTATTGAGTTGGTTGCTAACAACCAATACTTATATTCCTCCAACAGGAACCCTGTAAACTCTGAGACCTCTCATAAGAGAGGCGTTTTAGAAATGAAAGCTGTTAATGCTCTTCTTGCTCAGAACAAACTTTTGTCTCAGCAAATAAATCTGATTACTCAATGGTTGAGTGAAATGCAAGTTTCAGCTGTCAACACTCAGAATGCACCTCAAGAGGGCCCTTATGACATGACAGGTAATTTTATGCAAAATGAAAATTATAATTATGCTCAATCTTCTACTGAACAGGTCAATTACATGGGGAATGCTCCTAGAAATCCCAATAATGATCCATACTCTAAGATCTACAATCAGGGGTGGAGAAATCACCTAAATTTTGGGTGGAGAGAGCAACCTCAGAGGCCACAAAATTTTAATAATAATTCTCAGAGTGGTTTTCAACAGAATAATTTTAATAACCACCAATTTTAGTCATCTCAGCAAGCAACTTCTCAGTCCCAGCAGAACAATGATTTGGAAACAATATTGGCAAGTTTTAGACAGGAAACCAGAGCATCAATCAAGAACTTGGAGATTCAGATGGGTCAATTAGCCACAAAAGTTAATGAAATTGATCAGAGGACCACTAATAGCCTTCCTGGTAACACAATTCCAAATCCAAGAGAGGAATGCAAGGCTATCACCTTGATAAGTGGACAAGTGGCAAGTGCGGAAGCACAAGTTAATGAGGAGCCTGTTGAAAAAGAAGTTCCAAAGGAGAAGAAGGAAGAAGTAGAGCACGTCCCTCCAAAGCGTGCGGACAACCCATTCCCAGACTCTCTTGACACTTATCCTACATTGCCAAAGGCTCCTGAGTACAAGACTAAAATGCCATATCCTCAGAGACTTCAAAAGGAGACCAAGGACAAGCAGTTTTCAAAGTTCTTGGAAGTCTTCAGAAAATTGCAAATAAATATTCCTTTTGCTAAGGTTTTGGAGCAAGTGCCTCTCTATGTCAAATTTATGAAAGAGTTGTTGTCAAAGAAGAAGCCTTTAAAGGGAGATGAGACAGTGGTCCTGACTAAGGAATGTAGTGCCATCATTCAAAATAACTTGCCAAGGAAGATGCCGGATCTAGGGAGCTTTCAAATTCCATGCACCATTGGGAGCACAACCTTTGAGAAAGCATTATGTGATCTGGGAGCAAGTATAAATTTAATGCCCTTGTCTGTGATGAAGAAGTTGCAAATCCAAGAGCCACAACCCACAAGGATAGCATTACAAATGGCAAACAAATCTATAAAGCCTGCATACGGACTAGTGGAGAATATCCTGGTCAAAGTGGGTAAGTTCTTCCTCACAGCAGATTTTGTGATTCTTGACACGGGGGATGATAAGAATGCCTCTATAATTTTAGGAAGGCCATTCCTAGCCACTGGAAAAGCTCTAATTGATGTGGAAGAAGGTGAATTAGTGCTTAGTGTGCATAATGAGCAACTGGTCTTTCATGTTTTCAAAGATATACATTCAGCAGGTAAAGAAGAGAGGTGCATGCAGACTGAGCTTATTTATCCAAACCTTCAAGAACCCCCTGATGATGCACAACAAAATTTGCAGCTCAAACCTCCCTTGGTAACAATCAATAAAATTCCTCCTGACATCAAACCTAGGTTTGGTGTCGGGAATGCATCATCCACCAAGGCGGAGGTTCCCAAAAAGAAGAAAGTACTCAGGGGATGGAGAAACAAAAGATTTCCACTGAAGACTTCTCCCCAGAAATGAAGGTGGTATTCACTGCATGTCCAATCCTGCCTCATACAGTGAACAGGATCCTGTCTCTTGAGCATATAGAGTTGATCAATAGGAGCACAGGAAAGAAATTCATAGTGAGGGATGAAGAGCTGAGCCCCTATGATCCTCCTCCTTAGAGGAGCTGATCGTCAAGCTAGTGATGGTAAAGAAGCGCTTGTCGGGAGGCAACCCGATAATTTTGTATCCTTAGTTATTTTTTTTGTTGCGTTGATTATATTATTTTTTCGATTTTTATTGAATTTTTACTTTTTTCCTTTGTTTTACGGTGTTTGATCATGCAGAATTTTCAGAATAGGAACCGAACACTTAGAAAATTTTTTGGCTACTTTAGAGAAGGTTGGTTCTGCCAGGTCCACGCTGAACTTGGGATTTTCCAAGTTCAGCGTGGGAAGGGGGTAAAAAAAAGGGAGAGCCCACGCTGAACTTGGGCTGCGCCAAGTTCAGCGTGGAAGGAGGAGTTTCATGGTGTACATCATGGCACTGAACTTGCCCACCTTCAAGTTCTGTGTGGAATCACATCTCCTCATCAAATCTCATCCAAATCATATCATTCCCTAATCACAGCTCCACCCCTGCATATATTCCCAACACCCCTGTAACCCTCATTTCCTCATATATATATGTTACGAGGCCTGCTACACATACAAGCATTTTTGGCTTGCAAACTATACAAGTTGGCCCAAGTCCAAGAAAAAAATACGCGACCACTCCTTTAAATTGAGCGTCCAACGCACGCGCCTTACAACACGTTCATTATGCCGCACTCTTCCTCTTCTTCCTCAATCAAAACACAAACCATCGAGATTCAAGCGACATTTGAAACAAACTACGATTATGCGAAGAGTAGAAGAAATCAAAAAGAAAAGATACAAATTTCCATAAAAAATCACCAGAAAGAACGAAGAAACATTATTCAAGGTACTATTTTACTGTTTTTCTAGGTTTTTTTTCTAGATTGTCTCTGCCATGTGCCCCATCCTTAACCAACAAAACATTAAAAAATTTCAAGAAGAAATATATTGTCTCCCCCTGATATTGGGTGTATTTCTTAAATCATTTGGGTGTATTTTTGTAATCGTTTGGTTTTTTTTGTAACTATTTGGGTGTATTTTTGTAATCCTGATGGGGTTTCGTTCTCTTCAGACTTGTAAAGCTTATAAGCGCAAAACACTTGTATGTAAAGATTAATCCTAAAAAAAATCATGTAAATTCATTCCGATCTTTCTTGTCCTTTTATTATTTTCGACTTCTTTTGCATTAATATTTGTTTTTACTCCTCTATACTTTTTTTATGTCCCTTCCTATTTTCAGTTTTTCTTTGCTTGAGGACAGGTAAACTTTTAAGTTTGGCGTTGTCGCTTCGCTTATGGTTTTTCTGTGTATTTTAATGGCACCAAAGGGAGGCGAATCATCTTCACGGAGGAGCACAGCCTGAAGAATGAGATGGCCACTAGGATAATTGAGGTGGTTGAGTTCCTTTCATTCTATACCGTTCTTATTATGTTATATTCCTGTTTTCTGCTATTTTTGTTATTGCATGATCAGTTTTTTATTTCAATTCTTAGGTTCTAGTTTAATTTACTGTTTATTTTGTTATTTGATTTTTAGTCTGAAGGGATGTCTCATGTATTACTCACTGAGCTTGAAATCAAAAAGAAAAGAAAAAATATGTATTGCATGAGAGATTGAGTTTATATTGAAGAATAGTCTTATTTACTTAAATGTGGTGGTATTTTCTGTAATCCTGAATGCATGACATGAACAGTGCATATCTGAATTTGAATCAAAGGATATTGATGTATAAGGAACAAGAATTTCGAGAACTATTATGACTTCTCTGAAATTAGTGAAAGCTTAATCTTTGAAGCAAAAGAAACAGCAAAAGAAAAATAAAAGCAAGGTCCAAGGCTCTGAGCATCAATGACTAGGGAGGTCTGACATGATTAAAAGCTCAAAGAGTTGTTTTCCTAGTTATATGCTTGTGGTATTCTTGTTTCAAGTAATCCTTGAGACGGAATATTTAGAGTCGTGACTAAATGCATTCAGCAGAGTATGCCAAAGGCTTTGAGCACCACTATCTGGGAGAAGCTAAAAGAGCAATCAGAGCTTAAAGAGAGTTCCCCAGTTAAGTGCTTGTGGTGTTTTTGTGTCAAGTGAAGCTTAAAACAAAACATTTAAAGTCACGGTTAGGCTCAAGGTGCAAAGCACCAAAGAAAAGAGAATTAAAGTAAATTTGCTGTGTTCAAGGATTAAACTGGAGTATAAAGATCATAGAATTCATAATATAATCTGGATTCTAATTCCGAATGACACTGACATCCCTCTGATTCAAAGGAGAGTGAGATGTCAAAACTGTTCAGAGTTACAATAGATAAACCCCACTTTAAGAAGAGACATGAGCATAACTGAACTCTCGCTTCTCATGCAAATTCACATCTTGATCATGTACTAATTTTGGTTGCTTGAGGACAAGCAACAATTCAAGTTTGGTGTTGTGATGCGTGAGCATCTTCTCTATCTTTTCCTAGTAAATTTGCATTCAAATTGTTGAAGTTTAATAAAGATTTAAATATCTTTTAGCCACTATAGATGCTACTTTGAGTTGTGTGCATTTCTATTTATTTCAGGTAGCATTCGGATGGATTTGACGGAGTTTTGTAGCAGAAAAGGAAGGAAGCGAATGATGCTGTCAACCCTGACCTCCTTGCACTCAAACAGGAATAACTTGAGCTACAGAGGTCCAATTGACGTGGTTTCTATGGCATTGGAAAGCTAACTTTCAGAGCTTTCCAATGATGTATAATAAATCACACTTCTTTTCCAGCAATCTCTGCCTCCTCCATGCTGAACTTGGCTCCTTTCAAGTTCAGCGTGGGCTTGAAAACTCCAAGGGAAATCACACGCATCTCTCCACATTGAACTTGGGATTTTCCAAGTTTAGCGTGGATTCAAAGGAAAGCACAAGTAACACACTGTATCATCCACGCTGAACTTGATATTTTCCAAGTTCAGCGTGGACTCAAGGGACGCACCAAAGGAGACATTACCTCATCCACGCTAAACTTAAGAATTTCCAAGTTCAGCGTGGATCCTAATAACCCAAGTGGTCCCCAGACACTCATACAAGGCTGCGCATGAAGCTTAATTAATTTTGATCGAATTTTTATTTCATTTTAAAATAAAAAAAATATTATTTAGTTTTATAAATTATAATTTACATTAATTAGGATTAGATATAAAAAGGGAAAAGAATCAGCCCTTCAGGCTCTCTTCTCTTCTCTTGAACCTCATTCCGCAATTTACAATTTTACAGAATCCTAGTTTTCTCTTTGAACCATGAGTAACTAAACCTCCACTATTAAGGTTAGGAGCTCTATCTATTGTATGGATTGATACTATTATTTTTCTATTATTAATTCATATACTGATTTATAATTCAAGAATTGTTTTCGTTCTTTATCTTATGAATTTGGGTGGAACGGAAGTATGATCCTTGTTCTAATTGAGTTCTTGTATAACTTGGAAAAGCTCTTTACTTGAAAAAGAGCTTGAAAATATATTCTCTTAAATTTCTAATTATCTGGACTTAACAGGATACGTGACATATAATCCTCTTATATTTGGGTAATTAGGATTTTTGTGCCATATAAACTAGAATTGAACTTCACCCTCTAATTGAAATTAAGTGACCAAGAAATTGGCAGTTGATGAATTTTAGAGGAGACTAAAAAGGTCTAAGGAATTAGGGTTTAGTCACTTATAGTTTGCCATGAATTAAATCTTGCATGATTAAAATAGTTAGTAAGAAAAGTCAATCTGGAAAATAGATAACTCTGAAGCCTTAACTGTTTTTCCATATATTATTCACAACCTGTTTACTGCTTGCTTTCTGATATTCTAAATTTACTGTTAATACTTTTGAACCTTTAAACACCATTTTCTGTTTGTCTGACTAAGCCAATCACTCAATCATTGTTGCTTGATCCATCAATTCTTGTGGGATCGACCCTCACTCACCTGAGGTATTACTTGGTACGACCCGGTGCACTTGCCGGTTAGTTTGTGGACTATAAATTCTGCACCACTGCCGCCGGCAATGACGAGCGCAACGAAGGCGCGAGACTGACTGCGAGACGGTAAGGAGACAGGGAGAGACGATTACGACCAGTCCCGGGATCTGCTGCTTCTGCCGTCGGCGACGACAACGGCTGGGAAGGCGAGCGAGCGAGAGTGAGTGGGAGACTAGAGACTGAGTGGGAGACCAAAGACCGTGAGAGAGACCGGAGCCGAGAGAGCGACGAGGAGCTTGAGTACCAGACCAGAGACAGTGAGGGAGACCGGAGACGAGAGAAGGAGAGAGCTTGGGTGCGAGAGCAATGAGCCTGGCGAGAGAGATGAGAGATGAGAGATGAGAGAGCTCGAGAGCTTCAGTGAAGAGTGACGTTGAGTGAAGAGAAGGTCAGAAGGTAGAGTTTAGAATTACTGAACGATGTCGTATCAATAATTTTTTTAAAAAAATTAAGCATGTCCCAGTTCGGTTTTATGTAAACTAAACAGAGTTAAACTGGGTTTTAAAACCGAATTTAAAGAATAATTTATTAACCGATTTTTTAGATACAACCAATTAAAATGTGATATGTCAACAACTTTAAAAAAATGTTTGGAACATCTTTATGGGAGTATGTTCCTTTTTGTAATCACCACTTAATATTTTCTTTTATAATTTAAATTTATATTTAAGAATACAATAAATACTAATAATAATAAAAAACTATAATAATAATATTCATTAAATGATTTTAATTGTAATTGATTTTTAATTCTTTTATTTTATTTATTATCATTTCAGAAGTTAGCAAACGTTAAGGCCTTGTTTAATAGGTTTATCATTATTAGAAAAACTATAAAGGTGTATACTCCTTTGAGACCAAAAATCACAACTTTAGTTCAATTACAAGCACAATTGGGATAGGTCAAGAAAATTTACAAGAAGTCGCCTTTATTATTGCAAATAATATGACATTTGAATTTAACATTAACACGCTATTTATATCGGAAGGAGTTAAAGAATAGTTTGAACAACAGACGGTCTCACCCAATGAGATTATTGCCCGTCAACCAATTTTCGAGAATATGAAAAATCACATTAGCTTTAATGAGGTATGGTAATAAACTGATTTAATTTTTTTTGTATTTTTATTCGTATTTATAATTATACTGTACTAACTAAGTTCATACATATAACATTCATAAGTTCATATACATAACATCTATAATTACATACAACTAACATCTAAAAATTAAATTCATATTTATTAGATATTACATATATACACATATCATTTTTTAGTTATTGCATAAGTAACTATCAAGTTAGCACAGATGTTTTTGAATTTTATTATAATTGAATTTGAAAAAATGTTAAATTCTTAAATTAATTTATTCAATTGATAAATTTACTCATAACATTCATAAACTCATACACATAACCTCTATAGTTTCATATTATTAACATCCATAATTTTGTGCTCGTAATATTCATAATTTTATACATATGATGTCTATAATTAATAAATTTTTATAATTAATATTATCAAATTTTAAACTATATATCTTATTGTATTCTTCAAATTATCTCATATGAGCACTTTGTAATTACTTTTTGACTACTTAGTATCACCGTATGCATCACCGTATATGATATTATATGTATTTATTTTTATATCTTTTGTGATTGTGTTGTTACATGTAACACTTTCTCTTTTGTAAAAATACACATTAATCTTTCTTCAGATTTAATTTAAACTATATATGACATTCCATATCTTTATTTTTGTGACATTAACTTCCACTACAAATATGTAGTATCAAAGATGACAAATCAATAATATTATATGTATTAATTTTGATACATGGTCAAAGTAAAAGAGTCTTACACACGTGTATTCAGTAACATAATCATATTTAACAAAAACAACTACTTCAAATATAATTAGACAACTATATAAAATTTTATACATTCTTCGATATTAAAATTAAATTCTTTATCGTAAGTATAATTATAAGTAAAGTCACTTGTTGTTCTTCTTAACCTTTCCAACACTAAAAAAAGAACCAAATCCAAATAGATTTAAACTCCCTTTGGAAACATAAGGAGTTGGTACATTCAAAACAGGGCTAATCCTAATACCACCATGGCCATAAATCTTACCTGAAGCTGCAGATTTTTGCACAGGAAAGAGGTAGTTTAAGCTAGAACATGACCAAAAATTTGATGATGATGATGATTTGTTGTTGATTGAGCTCATTCTCTTTTGATTATTCTGCACAGAACCGGTTGAGTTGCTTCTTGACAAAAGAGGCAAAGAACAAATCAAGCTTTTCTTTGTTTCACAATTTAGACTCTTGCTTCTACTGAATCCCCAGAATGATGATGATGAAGAACAATGAGAGTGCTTCTTCTTTTTCTTGTTGTTGTTCTTCTCTTCATATTCTTCACAACAACTCAACTCTAAAAGTTCTCTAATAATGGTTTCTTTCTTCATTTTATCAGCACTTGTATGAAAAGAAGAAGATGGTCTTGGAGGAAGAAGCTTTGTATGATGTTGAAGGTTGATCATGTGTTTTCTAGCAGCATTGTTTGTGGCGGTTTTTCTCTCTTGAATCTGAATTGGAAGGATCACACCATTTGAGAAGAGTTCATCAGCAGAAGATGATTCAAACTCAAAGATGTTGCTTGTTGTAATGAACTCAAATTCAGAATTTGAGTCATCATCATCATCATCATTGTTAAGCAACATTGTTGTTGTGTTCTTGCAAGGAACTTGTTGAGAATTTTGTTTCATAGGTAAAACATGTAGTTGAGCAACATCATCGTTTGACAATGATAAACGTGGAGGACTGTTTTCTGAGCACATAATTGGTAATAACTTAAAAAAAGCTAAAAAGATAAGAAAAATCAATGCTTTAAAATAGTTGTTGAACTCGTACGAGTACTATATAATATATTATTATACAGTATCGATTTAGAGCTTATGGTTTAGGGTTTATGCAAAATTTGAAGGAGTTAGGAGAAGATTGTGAGAAAAATTGCGAGATAAAAGAAGATTTTTAATGCTAAATATTATTCTCTGTGTAAAAGAAGCAGAAAAAGATTATTTTGTCCATTATTGTTGGGAGAGTAGGAGCAAAAGAGTGAATAATGTGACTCAAAAGGGAAAAATGTTATCCGTGACAGATTGGAAACTGTGACGAAAAGAAATTATATTATAGAGTAAGGAGCAGTGATGCTTGATTAGAGGAAAGTGAGTGAGGGCAACATCTAACTAATCTTGATTCTTCTCAATTAAAGGAATAATGTTTGGAATTTCGAGTCTTATCTCTGCTTGACTTGCTCTTTTAAGATATTGGACTTTTGGGATTCCAATACTAATCATTCATAATTTTTTAAGGATTTGGATTCTCTAAATTTTGAATTTCACTTTAGAGAGTAAAGTGTGATCTCTCACTATTTATTTCATAAGTGGGACCAAAAGTAAATATGAGAGAGAAACTATTCAATGGTAAAAGATCACACTTTACCCTCTAAAATAAAAATTCAAAATTTAGAAGATCCAAATCCTTTTCTTTTTGATATTGATATCGAGACTCTATTATTAATAATTCCATTAGTCTAATATGATGAATTATGACTACTTTTTAACATAAGTTATT
>NC_029789.2:134530599-134530880 GCF_000816755.2 Arachis ipaensis
CAGGTGAAGTGCTATCAGATACTTTTTTTTTTTCTAGAACCATATTTCGATCATCGTGTCTTTGGAAATTTCTTAAGCACATGTCGACAAAAATATTTTTCTTTTACTCTTGATAATGTCATAATATATGACACTAATTTGGTGGATCAAATTAAACTCCAACTCCTTTTGGTTTACTCACCTTGTAGCTAGGATTACACTCGATGTGTAAGTATAGTTATTAAAACCATCAGATTATTGAATCATTAAAATTATTGTTTTAATTAGTAAATTACAATTTG
>NC_029789.2:134530938-134531498 GCF_000816755.2 Arachis ipaensis
AGAATATTTTTTAAAATTTGTAAATATAATTTAATTTTATTTACCTAACACATTTAATTAAAAAAATTATGTAACCAAATTTGACCAGATTGATTTAAACCAATTTAAAACGAGTTTGACTGAATTTTATTAGATTTGACTAAGTTTTACGAAGTTAATCACTTAACCAGTTCAAAGTTCAAACAATAACTCAATTCAAATTAGTAACTAAGTGACGACTGGATTTTCGATTCAACCGATCGGATCGGTCGGGTTTAATAACTATGTGTGTAAGCAAAGTTTTAAGAATATTTTGTATAATTATTTTGTTTTATATATATATATTGAACTAATCTACATTCATTATCATTAATTTTTATGTAAGAATGTAGAATGAGTTTTACACATAAAGTTGTGTTTAATTTAAGATACAAGAAAACAATTAATACAACTATGGTATCCGATGAGTTCGTTAACCCACGATGAGTTATCTCAATTTTCAATTTTCATACAAAAATAGTGATATCTTTTCTATCAATTATTAATCAGTTAAAATTATAATAATTATATATGTTCCAAAT
>NC_029789.2:134531512-134532762 GCF_000816755.2 Arachis ipaensis
GGCAATGATACACTAAAAACTATTATCCTTATCTTTGAAAGCAAGGAAAATTATGCGTGTTTTCTTGAATCATGATCAAATTACAGTTCCCAAAAGAGAGAGATGGATCAAATTTATGATAATCAACAAGGTTTAGTGTTGCAAAAATGTTACAATGAGACCACTCATCAATCTTCAGTTCAAATTAATTAGTCTTACCATCAATACAGATTTTAATGATGGTGAGTGATGATTTCCTATACTCTAAAAAGGAAGCCACCACAGTTTTCAAATTATAAAGTATAGGTAAACAATGAAAATATTAAATAATGTAAACAATAGATATATCGGATGTTCATTTTACTAGTGTACGGATGGTTATTTTAATATTAAAATTTAGAGGGTTAATTTGGAGGTATAGTGTGTTTTTATTTGATTGGTGATTGTTCATATTGTTCAACAAAGTTATTGTCCCCCTAGCATTCCCCATAATTATATTATGCAATCTAAAGTTCAAGATGTCACATTTAAAATTAATTTAGGTTAGTCAAATAGTTAATTTACTTGTCTATTTAATTAAGTATTTGAGTTTGAATTTCGTCTTATGTGTAATAACCTATTCATCAGTGATAAATCCTTAAATATAACTTTAATTTGTAATAGATTCATCTTTAACCTGTTAGATACAGAAATATTATGAGAATTAAACAAATTAATTGCAACATTTGACACCGAAATACTAGATAGTATGCTCATAAATATTTAAAAGGGGTAAGTTTACGTAACATGATATCCATCTGCTTATACTTGGTCAAATAAATTCATGATATACCAACTCCTTAGCATGCAATACTTGGGAAAAATTTGAAGCCATCCTTCACTGCTTCTATGGCATAATGCCATAATAGGAAAGTGAGGTAAGAAAAGATTAAAATGAAAGGGGACAAGTATAGCATAACAGATTAACAAGCAGCCTTGATGGGCTAACTCTATATAGAGCATGGGCTGTAGGGGCTAAAATTTGAGAATGGGACCCCAAAACATAACAAGTGTTTCTCCTTTTAACAAAAACGTATAATCAATTTTTGTCATCTTGTCATGTGAGCAGTCCTCTCAACATGGAATTGTGAATAAGCCCATAACCTTAATGACAAAACAGTCCTTAACTCCTTATTTTTTTAGATGCTCAAAACCTGACACAACATGGGGGCAATCCGAAGAGTATATCATCATTTTTTCTTTTTCATTGATATTGTGAAATATGATCTCTT
>NC_029789.2:134532861-134539445 GCF_000816755.2 Arachis ipaensis
TTTTAGTCCAACCTAGAGAGTAGTATATAGTAAAATATTATATTTGATAACATAAGCGGAAAAAAATTGAGAAAATCTATTTCCTTCTCATCCGACTACTTTTCTTTAAGATGCCCTACCAAAAATGCATGTATCTCTCAACCCCAGTGAATTGGCATTACAATTTTGTTGGTGAAGGGAAAAATGTAACCATAACCATATTCAGCACTAGGCTATGGTTTGCTTTAGTGGACCCAAATTGAAGGAAATACAGATAATTGTTGCTAGCATGGAATGCTTCACTTACAAGTGGTGGTTGCCTTGTTAATTTCGTTAAGAAAATAGTTTATTTGTTAGGGGAAAAGGAACTCTCGGAGTCGGAGGAGCATTTTGTTCCATCAATTAATGATAACTACTAGTGAGTAGCAATGTTGGGATTGAGATGTCAAAACGTAAAACTAGCATATGCAATTGAAAACACTTGAAATGTGCATTTAGATTTTATAATGGTCAAATTACATCTTTTTTAATTTTTAAATTCGTTGAAGAATTATTTTATCCAAACACACTTTTGTGTAAATACATTAACTTTTCAATGAATTAAAGAAAAAAACAGCTATTTTTAAAAGGGAGTAGTAGAACATAAGGAGTCTCAGACTCTAATATCCGAACATCAAAATTTAACTCTATAGTGTTAATAACAATTAACAAGTCACAGGAATGTTGAGGATACTTTAAGCAATGATTTTGAAATGTTTAGAATTAATCTATCTTCAGAAATTAAAGTTGAGGATTTGATTAAATCCTGAGTGAAGCATGAAAAGGCATTGATGAATAGTAAAAATCAGCCAAGAATAACAATCAAAAGGGCAAGATTTCTTCTTATACAAACATGGCCAAAACCTGCTTTCATGATGGCCACGGCAATGGCAAACCTTATATTCATAAAGAGGGAAAAAACATGGTATACAAACAATGATGAAAAAGAGTGTTGCTATCACTTATCACCGAAGATCAATTACATCAAATTTTAAATCAGGATTCATGTAAACATCTGTACAAGTGTTGTAAATAGGACCACCATCTGGAGGCTGACTGTGTGGATGAAAGCCGCGGTGCTGGCATTGTTTGATGACGTTCATTCCACCAGGGGTTGTCAACCGAAAAATGCCATGTTTTCTGTAGAATGCCATGTATGAGAACTAAATTCAAATACCCATTTTTTGTGTAAGGACCAATACTATATATTTTGAGGAACAACCATGATTAAGAGATTTCCTCCAAAGTTTATGCATGTATTATTATTTCGGTAAATTACAGTAACCTATTCTAAGGTTGGGCAACATCACACATGGGCACACCTTGATATATTGTTATGCAGACACTAATCTCTCCTCTTGTATTTATAAAAAAGGTCAATGTCACATTTTGTAAATTAGAATCGTGACGAGTTTAATATAACTTAAATTCAAAGGATGGTTGGTGTATGCCTTTATGAATAGGAGAGCATCATGTGTAATATCACTTAATCTTAAGGAATGTCAATGTAATTTACCCTTTATTAATTTTTCTAGGAAGGATTTTACATTCTTTTCAAGTTTCAACTTATGGCCTCTAATTGTGTTTCCAAAATTTATTAGGGAAGATGCCTCTATAAATCAAGAATTCAAGATACATCTGTAATGTGCCTTACCTTGAACTGTCTCTTGGTGCCATAACTATTGCAACGGCTTCTGGAAGCATAATCTGAAGAGAGAACATACATTTACATAAGCAATGAAAGAAAGTATAAAGGAATCACCTAATAAATAATAACTTAGTTCCGTAGAGTAACAAAGGACCGCAGAAATTTATGCCAAATTATATGGCAGGTCCATAAAAAATTTCAGGAGCATAGAGGCTTGTATGTTCTATATGAAGTATACTCTAAACTTTATGTTCAGTAGATAAAGGTTTATAGCTGAATCTATCATGACAGTTATGAAGAATTTGACATAAAAGTAGAAAACACCATCATAAATACTCTTGGTTTTCTCTCTTCCACCATTTTCTCTAAAAACTAAACAAATTCACCTCCAAAGACAAAGCAAAACAAATCCATAAAAATAATCTTTAATTAAAACTAATGTACTTACCTGATATGAGTAGTGAGTGTGCAGATCAATTGATGACATGAAACAAGATTGTGTAGGATGTGTCTGGAAATCACAAATAGTGTGTCAAAACAACAATTCAAGGCTAGCAGATAAAATACAAGGAATTTAGATTTTGGTTAACTCTATTTTATGAGCCAAATGAAAGAGTCAGATATTGAGAAATTACACCCTAAATGACATAATTTCTTATAATTTTTTTTCATTTAGGTAAGGAAATTAAAAAAAAAAAAAAAATCTTTCTACAGCATGAATCAGTTCCTTACAAAGGAAAGATTTGAAAACTCACATGTATCCACCCAAGGGGGAAAAGAGATCGTTTATCCTGCACTTCAAATATTTCCTCTTCATTTGTAGCCTGACACTGCTCAGAAAGTAGTAAAGTACATAATAATTGTAAGGTTTTAAAAAATAATAGTCATACATATGCCCAAAAATATTTATAAGGAAAGATTTCTTACAGAATCTGATGTTGACTCCTGCTTTGGGATTATTAGAGCAGTAATATAAAATTTTCTGTTTTTCTGCAATCAGATGTATTGCAAAAATCACAATCTCACAATTGAACTATATAGTACTTAAGGCATTAGGAAGCTCAACCACAACAGCAAAATTTTCCTAAACTACCATATTAGAATACCTTGCATCTTATACATCAATCCCTTAACAGAAACATAGCTAAAGTAAATAAGAACATTGTTGCTATTGCAAAAGCACAAGACCATGAAAATAGGAAACCTAGTTTCTTTGAGTCTCGGATAGATTCTGCAATGGATAAATTATCGTTTATATAATAGGTAATATGCAACTCAATTTCAGGGACCTATGCTCCTTTTAGATCTATCTTTGCACACCAATTTAAGTTAACAAATTGTCGACATCACTTACAAGCAAACCAGCAAGGATACCACAAGTCTCCAAATTTTTGTCCGTATTTGACTTGGCAAGCTTCATAAAATTTTCCATCATAGAAGTTGACTGCAAATAGAAGCATTTATTAGGAACAGAGAGAAAAACGTCAAACTTTTATTAACATTTAATTTTTCAGAAATTATCAGCACACAGAAAACATTTACTTAATAGAATACATTAAAGATGGATAAAATGTTATTGGCTCTCACAACGTGCAGCTGCAGAGGCGACTCAGCATGAACATAACCACCTGATGATGGAATATCTGCCTTGCATCCTGCCTCGTCAACATGAGGTGACACTGCAGGGACCAAATCCTGTACTTCAGCAAGTACAGGTGGAGGAGAAGGCTGCCTGACAACTTCTATTTGGGCAGGGGGTTTTGTTGCTTCAAAAGAGATCAGAGAAGGAGATTCTTTAACCCCGATTTGAGCAGGGGCTTCAGATTCTTCAAAAGAGATGAGAGAAGGAGGTTCCTCAGAATGCTGGGTATTGCATTCCACGCTCTGGGCAAGATTTGAATCTAAATCTGATCTTTTGTTTTCTGTGATGCTATTGTCTTTTTTATTACGACATCCATCTTCCAAAGAATGTTGTAGGCTGTATACGGGAGAACTTGGTCAGATGGATGTAGTTAACGTATGAAAAAATATATAAACTAACCCGAGATGCATTATATAGCTGCAAACCTGTAATTTTAAAATATTTAAACTCTCAAAATCAACAAACCCTCTTAAAGTACCAACAACTTTAAATTGAGTTCCATTATTTTAGAAAGACCAGGATACAACATACAATTTTTATTTCTTTTTTTCACAACAGCAGGAGGCAAAACAATAGAAAAGGTCGGAAAATCATTGCAGAATAAACTTAAAATAGGTAATAACCTTGGTATTTCAACTGGAGATAGATCTGTGATAGATGGATATCTGACCTACATCAAGAGAGAAAAGTCAGGATGATCTTTGAATAGAATTGAATTTACAGATAAAAGCTAGCATACCCCTTTATCACTTGTAGGTAATCTCAAATGCCCATTAAGCCCGTGGGGACCAAGGAAAGAATGTTTAGAGCGAGTTTCCTCCTTTGCAGGCGTAAGATTTAGAGATCTACAAAACAGTAAGAAAAAATGCAACAGACATCTTAGTCAAGCAACAGGTAATCCAACTGGGAGTTTGGGAATTTATTTTGTATATCTGTTTCATTAAGAGGATTGTATTTTAACCAGCTGGTATAACCAAAGAAAGGACACATTGCAACAGTTTAATGCTCACCCGCCTAACTAGGTCAAAGTTTATATTATGAAAATCAATGCAGTAATGTAACACCTCCACTATTATTGGCATCGGACAAAGATACCACCTAGCTTATCAACCTTCAAATGTATAATTTAATCTCATGAATATGATCATTACAGATAAAGTAAAAAGAAGAATGGAAGTTTCACATAACTTAATTCTATGACTGAAATTATGCAATATCATAACCAAAAGGAAACCAATCATAAATTAATGAAGAGTCCAATACTTACCGTCTTTGCAAATGCTGTTGGACAGGCCTGGTATAAGAGAACTGTTGGGTCCTTGATCCTTGGTAACCAAATTCCATGGCAGTTGGTCTGACTGTCTGGTCAAATATACAATATCATAGGGATGCAGAACTTCTTTTCAAGGAGAACATGAAAAATAGAGATTCATTTGCGCAAAAGAAAGTATGTAATTCTAAAGAAAGATTACCACCGGCAAACTACAATCTTCAAAACAAATTCTCCTGCAAATATTACCTTTATTTGGCCATAACTGCCCACAGTTTGCTTTTTCACTGGAGAAAAATCCATTAAATTATTTGAATGAAATTTTCCATGCTCATTTTGTTGGTAAGAATGTCTACTGTTAAGCTCATTGATCTTCTGTTGTACCAGTGGTTTCAACTTCTCCAGTTCATTCATGGAAATTATCAATTTCTACAGAAAGAATTTGAAACTTAGATTACATCAACTATTTTATAATAGATTACCATTTGAAGGAGAGTAGGAGATAAACCTTTTTCAATGATTCTTTTTTGCTTTGTGGAGATGTTCTATAATCTCGGTGTCGTGGTATTGTCTCGGATGCCAAACTAGTACAAAATAAAAACGATCATCAATTCAGTTTGACGACAAAATTTCATATACGACGAAGTCCAGCTACTTTAAACCATTCAGCTTAAGCAATCATAATTTGAGTCCAATAGTCATTTATTACAGGACACTTTTTGTGTTACCTAGAAAATCTTAGGAGCATGACATATAAGTCAATAATATTCCTCTCTGTCCGAAAGATATCAGCCTGCAATGTAAAATTCAATATTTGGAATTTAGATGCCACGCAAGAGAGAACCTAAACAAGAAGTGCAACTACGAGAAAGAACAAAATAATTATTCCAGCCAAAGGATAATTTAACTATTACCCTTATATCCAAAATATATCAAGACTGTAAGGGAAAGGAAAATATGAAAAAGATGACAGAATTCACGCATGTCATTTTTCTCATCATGCTCACTTTTTAAATATTTCATTCATCTACTATAGCCTATAGGAAAGTGTGTACTAAATATTTTTATTTCAATAATTCGTACTCCCCATTCTCAAGTTAAGAGATTCTCCATGAACATAACCAATATGCTTCCAAATTCAAGTACAACAATGCATTCATGATGCATAGTAATTAGCAAGAAGCTCTTAACTAGTGCAGATTGTAACATCTCAATAAACCCTTTTGCCCCTCTATCTCTCCCTCAACCTTAAGTATACCCCAAAACAACCAATAGCAATTCATTAAAAAAATACAAAATTACAATAAAAACAAAAAGCAGCTCCATTTTTTTCCTTAAAAAAAGGAAGTAAACCACAAAACTCCTATTAACTAGGGAAGTACATTGAAATCCACCAAACCCTAAATTAGACCCTAGTTCCAACAAAGGGTTCCCCTTACAATTATATTCTCCTACACACAACCACAAAACCAGCTCAAAGCAGCAATCTTTATCATCAAACTTAAAACCCTAAGTCCCTTACTCATTGCTAAACCCTTCAAGACTCAACCACAGAGATTAAGTTCTAATACCAACATAGCTAAAATAATTAGAAGAGAATATAGAAAGAGAAGAAGAACCTGTCTGAGGATGTTATCAGCGATGCGATAATAGAGTCGCAGGCCGATTCGATTATCGACATCGAGTCTCTGTGTGCTGGCGGCGATGTTGATCGTGTTCGAAGAAGAAGACCTCATTTTTTATTCCTATTTTCTTTTTTCACTGTCTTCCTTGTTAGAAACGCGGCGACAACAACAACAGCATCGTTATGTGCGAAACTGTATGATGTTGTTGCTGTCGTCGGTGAGGGAACTAGGATTTTAGTCGTTAATGGCGGCTTTAGATCAAAGAGACAGAGAGGGAAGAAGAAGATGGGGAAAGCAATGACCAATGGGAAGAGGGATTTGTAATTTTGGTTTGTTGTGAGGGCAAATACGGAAACGCAGCGTCCCCAGGATCTGTTTGTA
>NC_029789.2:134539790-134542615 GCF_000816755.2 Arachis ipaensis
TTTAAAATTTTAAAATAATTTTAATTAAAAATTAATTTTTATTTTTTTCCCTTTTTTTAATACTAAAAACTAGCGACCGACAGTTGTGAAAAATGAATTTGTAGCCAATTAATGAATTGGAATATTTTATAGGATAATTTTTAGGCATATTTATCAAATTCGGTCCGATTCGATTAGTTAAATTAAAAACAGTTATTTGGTTATAAAATTGGATTGGAGTATTATTTGAATTGACTAAACAATTAACTCGATCAAATTTAATTAAAATCAGATAAATTCAGTCAAAATCTATTAAAATCGAATAAATTGATTCTATTANATGTTTATTTCCTTTGAAAAAGTATAGGTAGACATAATGAGAATACTAAACAACGTGAACAATACATATGTCGGATATTTAATTCAATAGGTATACAAATAATTATGTTCATTTTTTTTAATTGGATGGTTATTTCTTTTGATTCGATTTACTTATGCACGATTAACAATGGCTAAATGTTCAATTCATTAGGTGTGCAGATGATTATCCTAATGTTAAGATTTATGAGATAATTTGGGTTGGAGTATTTTTTTATTTTATTGGGTTAATTTTAGAGTCTATTGTTCACACTGTTTACAAAAATCATTATCTACCTAGCAAAACTGATTTCCTTAACAGTGTAAATGAAATATGTGCACTCTTATTTGTTTATAAATACATTACAATAAATTTTTAGCAAGTATAAAAAGATGTGCAATATTTGTATTCTTTACAAACATTTCACTTCTTCTTCTCTGATGGAAAAACTCAACAAAGGTTCAAACAAGAACCTATCTAACAGCGGAAGCACCAAAAATAATTTTTCCACAACTTGTGCGATTAAATAGACAATGCCAAAGATACTCCAAACAATAAATATAATAGCAGAAATTAAATAATCAGACACCAAAACTTTAACGTGGAAAAACTCCAAAGAGAGACAAAAAACTCATGGGACCTAGTCTAGAAAAATCTTTCACTATCAAAATAATGTGTACACAATCAGTCTTCCTAGTAACACTAGGGCATCTCAACAATAAACAAAATACATCATTAAAACTGATAGAATCAACATAAATATTTCACAAAGTCGTATCTCAAATCAGGCAAAAGAGAGGGTAATATAACTAACAAGTTATATGCTAATGTTATACTAAAATTTTATAAGAAATGGAACAAATTTACTCGTTCAATCGGATCAAAAATAACTTACTCTTTTCTCCCAAATTTCCTTCTTCTTCCTCTGACGCGGAAACCCTATTTTTTTTTTTTCATTCAAAACTGAGTGAATCTTCTTTCTCTTCAACAACAACAACAAAGCCTTGTCCCACTAAGTGAAGTCGGCTACATGAATCAAACGATGTCATTGTGCTCTGTCATGTGTCATGAATCTTCTTTCTCTTTGTGGCTTAAAAATGAATTTCTTTCTTTTTTTTATTTTTTCTTGTTTTTAATATGTGGGTCTACTTAGTTAAAGATCCACCAATATTTTCTTCCGTTTCTTTTTCTACAAACAATAAACTAAAATCTTTAGTAGTAATAGATATATGATTATAAATGTGTATCTCAATTGTCATATGAAAAATAATAACACCAAAATTATATTTGAGTGTGATAATTTCATTCTATTGTTCATACAACTGCTTTGGGCATATCGAAAATGCTCAAGTAGTACATGGGTAAATTATTGAGCATCGCTTTATTGAGTACAAGTTTACCAACCTTTGTTAGATACCTACCTTTCCATGCTTTAATCCTATCTTCCACTTTAATAATAATCGGCTTCCATGTCTCCAATCTTCTGATACTGAATAGATAATGTACCCCTCTTACAACGCCCAGCAACCTACATGCTACGCTAACTTCCTCTTCCTTACAATTTAAATCAATTAGGATTGATTTTTCATAATTTATTTTCAATCCAATCATAAGCTCAAACCCTTGCAGGAGGCATATGTAGCTTTGAACGGAGTCAAGATCACAAGGGCAAAAAAAAAAAAAAGTATCATTCACAGACTGAAGATGGGTGATACTAATCCTTTCCCTTCCGACATGTAAGACTTTGATGTTAATTACTTATACTTGCTTGCTTAGTAACTAATTCAAATAACATAGATGTTAATAAATAACCAAAAAAGAAAATCTTATGTAGCTAAATGTTTTTTTTCAATCATTGGAAGAGAGTCTCAACATAAAATAATCTTAGGGATCAAAAGAAAAATACACCAAAAAAACAAGATTAATTTCTGCCATAGTAAAATATAGTATCTTATACTTTTATGCCAATCTCACTTGCAAAAGGGAATCATGTTCGATTCCATTAAAAACCCTGTGAATCAAGTGAGGGACGAGGCTTGTAAACATCATCTATATGAAATTATTTCAGATAGACCATCAGTAAAAAAAAGTATACGCAAAATACTTAACTATCTTCACCATAAAGCAATTGTCATTTCCATCGTAAAAATACTCATAATCTTCAAGTTGATAAAAAAAAGTACAATTAAAACTCCTTGGGACTTCAAGCCTAACCTATAGAAAATTAAAGATACAAAAAAAAAAATCAATAATTCCGTAACTCGAATAATACTTACATAATTAGTCAACAAAATGAGATAACAAACTAAATCTTTAATACATATAGTAGTCATATATTGATTGAACATTGAAAGTATGAAAAAAAATTGAATATAACATAACTATATCAACTTATTAACCGGCTAGAAAAAACAGGACCAACATTAAAATCAATGCAAATGAAAATACATTTCAACATATTATAAAAATTAAAAATTAAAAAATATTA
>NC_029789.2:134542849-134547720 GCF_000816755.2 Arachis ipaensis
TCCTAATAATTTCATGAAAATTATTGCCAATATAAGCCTCATGTAAGTGTACAAATTTAATTAACAGGAATTTCAGTTTTTCCACCAAAATAGAATAATTTATACAAAAAAAGAAAAGTGGCTATGAAAACTCACAACCCTGGGATCAATGGGTATATAAAAGCCTTTATAAAATTTCAAGTCAGCCACATTTGAATCTTTAGCAAAGATTTTCTTAATTAAATAATATATGATTAAGTAGGTCTAAATAAACTTATAAAACACATACGAATATAAACTAATGCAGAAAAATCTCAACATTATAAGAATGGTGCAATATTAACTTATTACCTCTTGTCACCAGCCACTCAGATAAACACGCCTAAAACGTCTTTTTTTAAAGATGTCTTTATGTTGTGTTTTAATTGGTTTTGGTATAATTTATTCGGTGTTCCTCATCACATATTATTAAATTTTTCAAAAGATTTTCTTTCCAAAAACAATAAAAAATATTTAATTTGGATTAAAACAAAAAAGGTAATAGATTAACTATTAGATTTTTTTAAAAGATTATTTACATAAAAAAATATATCACATTCATCAATAAATATATATATATAAGCTCTTAAAAAATTTTATAAATAAAAAAATAATTAATTTTTATACATATTTACTTCTATCTGATTAGAGTGTGGATCCGATTCGATCCAATCCGATCATCTTACAGATCAGATCATATTCTCAAATTACAAATCAGTCAACTTAATTACCATTATTATATCCATAGTTGTAAAAAAACGAACTGGATCGGTTGGTTCGACCAGAAAATTAGTGAACCGGACTAGAACTGGATTATAGTCCAGTTCGGTTTACTCTTTGGACCGTTTAAGGAATAAAATCGGTGTGAACTGGTAAGAACCGGTGCAAACTGGTCTGCTTGAAAATTTTTTTAAAATGTCTCCACAAGATCTCGAACCAAGAACCTTGGAGCAAAAGTAACCTCTACTTGCCACTTAGCCATTGCACTTCTAAGTACTATATTTGACAAATACTAATTATATAGTATACATAAATATCTAATTTAATTTAATTTTTGTTTTTTCTATTTTTAAAATTAATTATATTTTAATTATATACCATTATTAATATAAATATAAATTTCACTAAAAATTTATTAATTTACTTGATCTATTTTATTGCTAGTATTGTGATTAAGGTTATTTGTTTTGATGTTAGTGTTAAAATCTACTGATATTATAGTTAGATGATAGGCTTTGTGAATTAATTATTTTTTTATTGTGTCAAAATAAGATACTATTGTAGTATTAAAATTTTATGGTTTTTTTTATATTAGTTATTTTTAGAAGTTGAGACTTGATTCTTCATAAAATGTTAGTGAAGATATGCATTTCAAATTTTAATTTTAAGTTTTTAACTATTTTATATTTTATATTTACGTGAGACCAGTTTTATCGGTTCAACCAGTAATTTATCGGTTGAACCAATAAACCAGTGAACCAGTAGCTTGATCGGTTCGATCACTGGTTCAGTTCTAACAATTATATTTCAATCTAATTTCAAAAATTTTGATTTACTCAATTTAATAGTTATGACTCACAATTGGTTCCTAATCAAGTAACAACAAATTATGTCTCCCAATTGGTTCCTAATCAGTTCTAACAATTATGTCTCCCAACTTAATAGTTATGACTCACATTGGTTCCTATTCTTATTTTTGTCATTGTCTCACAAAATCGTTAACGACATGTCGAAATGGACTAACGACTGCTACATTATACATTCTAGCGACTATTTGATGTGACAATTGAAATTTTTTTATCTTATTTTTTATTTTCAAGTAAACACTTAAAACCCTAATATGAGTCACGGATACCTAAGTTAAAAAATCAAACTAAGTAAATTGAAACTTTAAAAATCAGATTAAAGCTCGAATATAACTTCAAAACAGAACTTTAACTTATGTAGTGATTAATTTAAATGAAAATCAAATAAATCAAAATTCAACATCATTTTTATCAATGTTTTTAAATTCGAAATTTCTATACCAAAATTAACTAGGATTTTTCTTTAAATTAAAAATTTAATGAAATAGTGACTTTAATTATCTTAACCAATGTCCTAATTAATTACTTTTATGTCTTAAAAAAATCGTATATGAGAAGAAAATAATTAATTTGTCTACTTTAATAAATAGTTATTTTACTAAAATGAGAAACTATTTTTTAAAAATTTTTAAGAACTAATTAATATTATATATATTTTGTTACACTACATTTAATTATAAAAATTTTATTTATTTCTAATACTTATATTAAAAATAAAAAAAATTAAATTAGTGAATCTTAATCTATAATATAATAATAATATAGTAATTATTTTATATATTGTACGAATATAAATTAATTATTTTTTTATTTATAAAAATTTTTAAACGCTTGAGCTTGTTTTATATATATATATATATATATATATATATATATGAATGTGATATATTTTTTATGTAAATAATCTTTTAAAAAATTTAATAGTTAATCTATTACTTTTTTTGTTTTAGTCGAAATTAAATATTTTTTAGTGTTTTTGGAAAGAAAATTTTTTGAGGAATTTAATAATATGTGATGAGGAACACCGAATAAATTATATAGAAACCAATTAAAACACAATATGAAAACATCTTTAAAAAAAGATGTTTTAGGCGTGTTTATCTGAGTAGCCTCCTTGTTAATGAAGACTCTTCGAAATGAACGAAAAGATAATGATATTGAAAGGAAACAATGTAATAATTGAAATAATAAGAAACACTAACTAATAGAATAAGAAATTTATGTGAAGAATGGTGATGCAAATAGACTTGATCATTTATATAGTAAAGTCATATTTTGGATGGTTTAGGAATTTTGATGTTTGTTAGATGAAATGAGAGAAAATCAAAGAGTGAGTGAGAGGCTGGGAGAGAGGAGCAGACCTTAGTAAGCAGAAGAAAATATGGATACTATTGGAAACCCAAGCAACTAGCCACACAAAACATTATAATAGTTACAGTAGGGAACATGGGTGGAAGAGAAGGGTTGAAGGGATGACCACGCTTTTTGTGGATAACTTGCCTACAAACACAATGAAAGAGTGGTTATGGAAGTCATTTGGTAGGGAAGGCAAGGTTATAAATGTGTACTTGGCAAGAAAAAAGAGGTTTAAGAACCCTCTACTTTGTAAGGTATGAAAGCAGACAAGAAGCTAAGCAAGCAGTAAAGAAGTTGGATGGATGGTTGATTAATGGATGCAGGCTCAGAAAAGGAGAAAATCTTAAAGAAACAGAAATGCATAGCGGTCTCAACACTAAGAGAATGGTAAGAAACCATCAAGGGAGAGGAGAAGATGCAAAAGTGGAGTAGTGGACAGAAGATTGTTCTCAGACGTAGTTAGAAGAGAGGAACACATGGCTCCTCCCGTTACAAACATGACAGTCGCGAACTCAATCCAGTTCTTTGGCAACTCCAAGCTAGTCCTTGCCAAAGATCATGTAATGGCAGAGAAAATGCCAAGAAGCCTAGTAGCGTCATAGAGTTGGAGGAGATGAAGAAGACGTTGATGAGAGAGTGGCACACTATGCACACTCAAGGTTGTCATGACCTTTGATAGCATGGACAATATGAAAAGAATCGGTGAAGTTTGAGGTTTAGTGGTTAAATTAGAAGATAGTCAGAATATAACACAATATTATAACTCTTGTGCAAGCGAGATTGGAAGTGTGCATAGAAGATCAGGTCTTCGCATAAATAAAAAATATAAAAAAAAAACAAATGAGACAAAGGAAGCATATGAAGAAGTTACAGAGAGAAGGAGACATGAGGTACACAATAGCAAGGACTATGACAAAAGTAACAATGTTTGTGTTGAAGTAGTAGTGGAAATGCCTAGAGATGGAGAAAGGTAAAAGGAATAGACATGGCAGAAAAGAAGATCGAACGAGGAGAATCAAGGAAACAAGATGCACTACCTTTATTCTTACTCAAGGCTCGATTGAAGCAATAATGAGTAACGGCAAGTATGATTAATGATGAAGCAGCAAGGGAGAAGGGCACAAGAAATAATTTATCAAAAAATGAAAATTGAGCTCAAACCAAAATCACTCAAGAGAGGCCCAAGACAATCGCAAGGCCAAGTATAGATGATATTTCAACCCACTCTTCAACCCATTGGAAGCTAATGCACCTGACCCGACAATAGTTGACAGACCAGCAAAAAAGAACAGAGGAAAGAGGCCCAAGTCTCTAGAAAAGATAAGAGAAGGAAAAAAACTCCTAGTCAATAGAAGAAAAAGAAAAACGAAAGATTCAAGGAAGAGAATCAACAAGAGAGAGAAAAATGTACATTCAATAAATGAGAGGAATTCAGGGACGTGCACGAAGAAGCAAAAGAAAACAACATCAAGATGCACCTTGTAGATGAGGAAGAAAAAGAAAGAGTCAGAATAGCGTCAGAGCCAAAGAGAAGAAACTGAAGAAGGAGAAAAAGGCGAGCTCAAGTAAGTGATCATGTTACTACTTTGGAATTGCAGGGGTATTGGGAGTGGGGTTAAAATGGGGTCTATTAAAGATAATGTAAAGATGTTGGGTTTGGTAGAAACAAAAAAAAGATAAGATGAATGATTTTATGGTTAGAAGATTGTGGGGAAGAAATTGATGCAGAAAATGGGATAAGGACTTGTTCAAACCTCAAAATGTGGTAAAAGGAGATAGATGGATATGTATGAGGGGAATCATTAGGGAAGAAAATAGGAGAATCTATGGCCCAAACCTGTACAAAGAGAGGAGAAGAGTGTGGAAAGAAATTCTATAAATAAAACAACAATTTAATGAGGTCCTGTCAAC
>NC_029789.2:134548108-134558511 GCF_000816755.2 Arachis ipaensis
TGCAACATTGGTACAACAGTTTCCAAGTTGGAGAGTTAGTGCCATCAAATTCTCAAAGTCTGATCACATGCCAATTCTCCTTGAAAAAAAGAAAACCACTTGATGTATGGTTCAGTCATCCTCAGTTCAAGAAGATGTTTTATTCTGAATGGAAGAAGCTGGAGAAAGTACCGATAAAGAAGTGGAGCAGAGAAAATTTTGGTAGCATGAAGGAGGAAATAAATTGTTTTGAAGAGGAAATATCTAGAACAGAAGAAAAGATGGACCAAGGTGTTGACTATGAGGAAAATGCATCAAGAAGAGAAGCGCTGAAGACGGAAAAGCCATATCTAGGGACAGATTTGTGAAAGATGTTGATGAGAACACCAAATATTTCCACACAATGGCTACCATTAAAGGAAGAAAAAAGCAAATTCTTGAGATTAGACATCGAGAAGCAATCAAAGCTTAAGCTCTAGTGAAGAGATATTTTAAAGAATTGTACAGACCAGGTTGGTTCCGAAGATCATCTTGAAACAAGCCGCAATACTTAAGGAGATACCGGATGAGAAAGAAATAAAAGATGTAGTGTGATCTTGTGGATCCACCAGAGCACCATGGGGGAAGACTTTAGCAAGATGGTAAAGGATTTCTTCTAGAACTACAACTTGCTGAAGGAAACTAATATGACATCAATTACTTTAGCAACAAAGCCAAGAGAGAAAAGAAAATTAATGACCTTAGACTAATTAGTATGATTGGGAGATTGAGGCCTCTTATGGAAGCATTGGTTGGGGTACAAAATAGAAAAATTTTGGATGGGACATTAATCGTCTGTGAAACAAATCAAGAAAAACAAGAAGTCAGGGGTAATAGACTAATAGTGAAGCTAGAATTCAGGAAAGCTTATGACTCGGTTCAATGGGATTTCGTCGAATTTGTGTTGAAGCAAATGGAATTTGGTGACAGATGGAAGAGATGGATAAATGAGATGATGAGAACAGCGGCAATGTCAATCATGGTCAATGGTTCCCCAACAAAGCCATTCGATATGGAACGGGAACTTAGACAGGGCGACCCGTTGTCCCCATTTTTATTTATCCTGGTTGCGGAAGTGCTTAACAAGATGTTACAGGAAGCAAAAGAGACAAAGCTAGTGAAAGTGAAAGGACTAGAGGTGGGAACGCATAGAGTTTTGTTATCGCATCTCCAATTTGCTTCTTATTTTATCCTGCCAAACCCAAAGTATTCACAAACTATAGAAGGATACTCAATGTATTTGGACTAATGAGTGGGCTCAATATTAACTATGAAAAATTCCAAATTATTAGCGGGATTAGAAAGACAATGAAATGCTCAATTGGATGCTTGCCGGTGCAAACCCCAAAAGGATCCAAACCTAGGCACCAATCATTAACAGAATTGAGAAGAATCTGAATGGACAGAAAGCGAGTTTGCTATCTAAAGCAGGGAGACTAGTTATAATAAGGTCAATAATAAATAACCTTCTGATATACTATCCTGGCCTGTTTAAGATGTTCTGGGGAACAAAAGATGGTGATAGGATAATTTCCATGGTTAAATGGAGCAAACTTCAATTACCAAAGAAATACGAAGGCTTGGGGTAAGCCATATGGTAATGCAAAATGCTTCCCTTGTGTTCAAATGGTGGTGGAGGTATTCCGAAGAAAATCAGCCTCTGTGGATGAGAGTGGTGAATTCTTGCTATGAGCCTATGACATCAAGTCAAATACCAAGGTGCATGGAGGATCACAGATGCAAAAACAATAAATGGCAATGAGATATTTACAAGGGTTGCAATAGAGGGCATGAAGATATATGTAGGAATTGCTTAGAGATAAATGCCTGAAAGATATATATTGTCTCGAATATGAAGAATACTGTTATTAGTGATTATGGGTTGTGGAATGGCATGGCATGAGTCTGGAATTTTCAATGGCGTAGGAACCTATTTGAGAGAAAAAAAAAATCATTTAGTGAATTTAATAATACACTAGGGAGTATTTGTTTATGTGCATTGTTTGGAAGTACAATGATGAAAATTTTACTTCCAAAACATTCAAAGAGAAGGGGATTGAGATGATGCTTGAAGAAATACTTTTGATAAGTTATGAGAGTGGTCTGGTTCTCCCGCGGGTAGAATTACTAGCTTGGTTTGTTATAGTAGGATATTTAAATACTAGAGATAGATTACATAAATTTAATATTGTGTAGTCTCTGGTGGGAGCCTTGAAATCAAAGAACGCCTTTTTATTCATTGTAACTTTGGGTTTAGTCTTTGGAACATAGCTTTTTTATGACATTAGAATATTTTTTGATATTTGGATAGAGTAGGACGTAGGTAGAAATCAATATAGAAAATGATTGTGCTTGTTTTTTGCAATTATTGGGACTGTCTGAAAATGCAGGAATATGTTAATTTTTGAAAAGAAAACAATGGAGTGATGAATTTGGTAAAAAGAAGAAAAGAAATAGGAGTCGACCTAGGCAAGAGGAAACAAGTTCTGATAGCAATTCAACATGGTTATGGTGGATTTGTGCACAAAAAGTAGAAAGAAAAAAATTTCATTATTGGAGGGTATCCAACAGACAATAATGGAGTATGGGTGAAAAGATCATAGCCAAATCAAAAGAAGAGGTAACCATTATGGCAATTGAGATATCAACACAATTTGTATTGAAGGAATGTAATCTCATGGAAGGAGAGGGTACCATCATTACATCATACAAGAATACTGTAGAGTGGTGTGAAAAGGTGATTTCTTATACAATAGGTTTTTTACAAAGAAAAATTACTTTCAAAATCCGAAATTAAAATATAGTATGCACAATGCATTTGATTGGTGGTCAGCATGGAAATCTCAAACCAATACAAGGGAAGAGACTTGGATAATATGGTGTTAAAACATTACTCATCTTCTAAGAAAAAGAGAGCAATTAAATTTTAATATTATAAGTCTATGAATGATGGTGTAATAAAGTATATTTTAGTATGTAAGATAGTACTAACATAGTGGATCATAGAGGAAGATGATGTAAACGAATTTGTAGCAGGAACCTTTTGTAATATTGTCATTTTGGATCAAGAATTTAACAGAACTAAAAAAAAAAAATGGTAAAAGCCATACCTTCACTATAATCATGAAAATAAATCAACGAACACTAATCAGAATATGTACCAATAGCAAACCTCAATCACACATGAGTAATAAAAAACCACATCTCTATTATATGTCTTTGGTAATGTCTAGAGTAAATAGCCATTTTGGGACCCAAAAGATTCAATTTTTATTTTTTAACAAAATAGAACTCAACATTTATTTTTGACAAAATAACTCCTAAAAAATATATTTCGTTTGACAAAGTGACCGAAACGTTTAATAATGTTTAATTTACCTAGTCAATTGTTAATTTTTTTAGGAAAATACTAATTTATCCTTATCTTCTCTTATAAAATTACAAATTTATTCACTCTTTCTCATCATTACCTACCACCATTCTTCCATCCTTCGCCCACATCATCGCACATCCTCCCCTTGCCCCCATCTCTGCTTCCACCACCACAATAACCAATCTCCAATTTTTCATTACATAAACCAAAATGAGTAAAATATTAACTTAATAACCACCAAGGTTTGTGAAGGATAAAATTAAAGAGATTACCCTAAAATGGGATTAAAATTTATTGTTGTTAAATGATGGGAATTCAACTTTATTCTAGTAGACTACTAATTTCAAGGTTTAATGGGTAATAACAAATTATTTAGTAATTGGAGCACTAAAACATAAGATTTAGTGCTATTTACAATAGATTAGGAGGGTGAGTTAAAACTCTTAATAGAATGATAATATTATTTATTAAAGGATTCCACCTATATGAATATAGGAGTGGTGCCGCTCTAATCGAGAATTTTACATATTTTATTCTTGTAAATATTCATGAAATTAGGATGAGCACAAGACATATAAGTACCTAAAATTATAGACTCTTGAACTTAGAGGGTATAAGTAATGTGTGTAATTTTTGGTAGTAGCATATGGAATATAGGTTTAATCGATTAGACACTTATTATTTTATTAGAACTTTAAAATTTATACTAAAAGAATATTTAATCTTAGTGACACGTTTTTTATACATATATTTGTATGACATTTAAATTTGTAAATAATGAGAGATTGAAAGGTATTTACAAATTTATAATATTATTATTAATATTTGTACTGGATGCCTCCGGTACGGGTTGAGAGATGGATCAAAAACTTGCAGGTTGAGGCGGATGCCGGATTATTTGACTGGAGTAATGGGGGTGGTACCTGCAAAGACACTCCGACGCTCAAGTCAGAATGGATCTAAGAGGTAGGAGGTGTGAGGAATGAATGAATACCTGGAGGGACCTGGGTCCTCTATTTATAGGTGATAGTAGCTATCTTATCTTATCTTGTTCGGCTAAGATAAGGGAGACGTTTGAATTCGAAAGTTGGTTAAGAGCTCTAGAGGGCCGGTCTTCGGGCCTTCTAAAAAGGCGAGGCGGGTCGGACTCGGATAACCGGTTTTGGGTTTGATCGCGGGTCATGGATCCATGGGCCGGATCTGTAACAGTTGTCCCCGCAGCGGGAGAGCGAGCAAGGTCGGTCTGTCGCTGGGAGGTGTGGTTTCTGACCATGAGCTAGGTCTTTAGTTCTTCTTGGATAGTCGTTTGACTCTTTTTTAGGGGAAGTCGGTGTGCCGGCTCTGATCTTGATGGTCGTGCCGAAGGTTCGTCTGGCCGTTTTGGTCCGACGCGACTCTTCCGTGTCCAATGCGCCTGTTGCGTTTTTCGAGGCGTGCTTTATTGGTTTCTTTTTCCAAGGGGGCATTTAATGTGAGGGGACGTTTTTTAGGTGTTTTTCCTTTATTGCCTCTACGCACCTTTTTATTATTTAGGGCTATTTGCGTCTTTTTCTGCCCTTTTGAAACCGTTTTGGCTTTCCTCCTTACTTCCCTCGTTCATTTCACTTTTTTTTCGTTCTCTCTTCTGGAAAAACTCTTCTTCTCTCTGTGGCGTTTCTAGTGTTTCTTCGAGGTTGAATTTCTACTTCTCAGCTTTTTCCAGGCTCGTTTTCTGCATTATTAGGTTGGTATGCCTCCGTTCTTTCTTGTTTTGTTTTTGTGATGTTTTGTTGTTCTGTATTTGCCATGCCATTTTCTTTCCGTGCTGCATTTTGTATTTTTTGGGTGGTAGTATTCGTGTTTTGAAGGGGCTGAGCACTGCCGTATTGGTTTGACAGTGGGCAGTAGGTTTTTGTCTTCCTTGCTTCTGCGTAGGGTTAGTAGGCTGATGGTGGTGCTCCTCCCTGTTTTAGGTATGCATCGGCGGAGGAGTGAGGGTGTGGGTACTCCGATAGCCCCTTCCAGGGGCGTCCCTGATCGCTATACTTGGGTGACTAGCGATGTGTGGGGTGTTCCATCACGGATGACGGAGGCCGATCTTCAAAGGCTCCGTGATCAGGGGGCGATTTGTGGTGGCGGCGACGTGGAGTGGCAGTATGAGCTTGCCCTCCCGGATGCCGATGAGCGTGTTTGCTATCTGAATCTCAATTCGCCCACTGTACCGGACTGGATGTGGGTTTACGAGTCGATGTTTACTCGGCTCGGCGTGCGACTCCCTTTTTCGCCGTTTGTTCAGGATTTGCGGAGTCGGTGTTCCGTGGCACCGTCTCAGCTTCACCCGAATAGCTGGGCCGCCGTTCGGTCTTTTGAGCTGGTGTGTCAGTACCTCGACCTTCCGCTTTCTGTTCCTATTTTTCTTTTTCTTTTCTTATGCACTCTTCCGACGAAGGAAGGGAAGCAAAAGAAAATGGTATATGTCGTTCCGGGCTCAGTCTCATCGTCGTATTTTTGGTTTGTTTGAGGATTCTTTTCACGGTTTCAAGAGAGAGTATTTTAAAGTGCTCCCTGTCCAGGGGCATCATCCATTTTGGCTGACGTCAGAGGGCGAGCGCCGGTTTCCGACCTATTGGAATTTCGGTGTCGGGCCGTCGGTTTTGACTAAGGTCACCTATGATGGTTTGTCTTCAGAGGATAAGGATATTGCTGGTGTCTTGTGGTATTTGTTCGGGGAGCGCCCGTTAAATCCTCGAGATGTCATGGGGGATCCTGTGGCCTGTCGGACGTATATTGGTGTGTGGCTATCTCTTTCTTTGTTTTTCCGATTTTGTAACTTGATGTTTTTCTTTGGGTTTTTCAGTTGAGATGGCTGGTGGTTTGACCTCTCTGGCACGGCTGAAGGCGGCGATGGATCGGGAGGAGGGGTCGTCGGCATCTTCTGCTACCCATGTCTCCAATTCTGCCGCAGATTCTCGGGCTGTTTCCCAGGAGGTAATTTCATCTGGGGTGAGGGCTGGTGCTCAGGCTTCTCCTGGTCCTGTGAACTCGCCTGAAGTTGTTGTGGTTACAGCTGCTGAGGCTTCTCGGAAGAGGAAGAGGCCTGAGGAGCCCAGTAGTGATACCTTGGGGGAGGAGGGTGCCGTTCCCACTGTGATGGACCGACGTTTTGATGCTTCAGGGTTCATAGATCAGTACTTGATGCCTGGCACAGAGCCGTTTTTTTATGATTGCGATGTCTCTTTTCAAGCTAAGTCGGTATATCGCGCCCTACTTTGCTCTGCTGTTATTGTCTGGAAGGCTGAGCCCGTGATGGCTCAGGTCAGTTTGTTGGACAAGAAGTTCCGTCCTTCGCAAGCTGAGGTGGCTAAGTTGAAAGAGCAGTTTGAAGCTGCCGAGGTAGCGAGAGAGAAGGCAGTGAAGTTTTCCGAGGAAGCTGGGGCGGAGATCCTCCGTCTTTCCGAAGTAGAGACTTCGCTTCTTTCTCAGGTGGGTGCGGAGCGGCAGCGGGTTTCCGACGCGGGTTCTCAGGCTGTCGTGCTTCTTGGCGAGCTGGAGGTTTTGAAGGCCGAAGTTTCCGCTCTGAAGAAGGAGAAGGTGGAGTTGTTGCCCGATGCGAAGGGTGCGATCGTGGCCACCGAGGAAACGATGAAGGCTCAAGCTTCGGTGTTGGCTCCGGGTGTGGACGTGTCTGCAATGGGGGCTTTCAAGACCGTCCGTGATGGCCGGATTGTTGACCTTGAGTAGTTTTATTTTTAGTTTGTTTTATTGTTGTTTTATTTTGGATATTTGGTAGGCCGTGGGCCGTGTATTTGATATGTTTTGAACTCTGGGTTGTGCCATCGTGGCCGCTTATAACTTGCTTTCCTTTGATGGTTTGTGTGGCCGTTCGGGCTTTTATGTTTTATTTTGAGCCGTTTATATGTTTAAGCCGTTGTGACTTAGGACCTTTAGTAGGCCGCTAGTGTTTGGAGATATCCGTTTGTTAGGCCCCGAGGGTGATCAGTTCTCGATTTTGTGGCTGTGTCTCTATTCCGTTTTGGTAGGTAGAAGGGGGAAGAGTAAAACATAGTGGAATTTTATTTGGGCCTCGTTAAAACCCTCCGTTATGGCGTAGTAAAGAAGGGAAATGAGTAAAATCTAAAATAAAATTAGCAAGACAAGGGAGGACCTGAGGTGGTCAATCTAAGTGTAGTAGCGCCGTAAGTTGGCGGCGTTCCATGTCCTCGGAATTTCGTCGCTGTTAAGTCGTTCGAGTTTGTATGCTCCCTTTCCAATTGTGGCTTTGATTCTGTATGGTCCTTCCCAATTGGGGTGAGTTTCCCTTTCCCTGGGGTCGGGGTTCCGATGTCATTTCACCGTAGGACGAGGTTGTCGGGTGCGAATTCTCATTTGATGACGCCGTGGTTATACCTTAAGCTGATTCTTTGTTTCAGGGCTAGCTCTCTTACATGGGCTATGCTTCTTTCTTCGTCGATGAGGTCTCGTTCTGCTTCCTCGTCGTTACCTCCGACCGTTTTCCTTGGGCTTGGGTCTCCTATCTCCACTGGGATGACGGTCTCCACACCGTATGTTAATCGGAAAGGGGTTTCCCCCGTGGTCGTTTGGGGGGTTGTTCGGTATGACTATAGGACCGATCCGAGTTCGTCGGCCCATAGTCTTTTGGCTTCGTCGAGCCGTTTCTTGAGTCCTTTGACGATTATTTTGTTTGCGGATTCTACCTGTCCGTTTGTTTGGGAGTGTTCCACCGAGCTAAAACGGTGGGATATACGTAGTCCTTCTAGGAATTCTCTGAATTTTCTGTTAGCGAATTGGGTTCCATTGTCTGAGATGACGACCTCGGGGATCCCGAATCGGGTGATGATCTGTTGCTAGAGGAATTTTCGACATTGGGCTGCTGTGATGGAGGCCAGGGGCTCGGCCTCGATCCACTTAGTGTAATAATCTATGGCGACGATGAGATATCGGAGTTGACCGGGTGCCATAGGAAAAGGTCCGATAAGGTCGATCCCCCAGGTGCCGAATGGCCGCTCTGCCGATATGATGCTGAGCTGGTGCGGGGCGGCCTGGTGGATATTGGCGTGCCTTTGGCATTTATTGCAGCTTTTTACTAACTGCATGGAGTCCCGGATAACCGTGGGCCAGAAGTAGCCAGCCCGGATGACTCTCTGGGCTAGGGTTTTACCTCCGATGTGGTGGCCGCAACAACCTTCATGGATTTCGCGAAGTATGTACTCCGTGTCCCCAGGTTCGATGCATTTGAGCAAGGGTTGCGAGAATCCGCGTTTGTATAGTTGTCCTGCGACAACTGTGTAGTTGGCGGCTTCCCTTTTTGTCCGTCTTTCCTCTTTGGGGTCTTCTGGTAGTGTTCCGTCGAGGAGGTATTGTAGGATAGGGTAAGTCCATGATCCTCGGCTGGAGAGTGTCAGGTAAGCGTTAGTTGTTGTCGATATGGACGGTGACTTAACGACTTCCTGAATTAGCGATTTGTTGCCGTGTCCTAGTTTGGTGCTGGCTAACTTGGAGAGGAGATCTGCTCTGACATTTCGTTCTCTGGGAACGTGCTATATGGTTACGCGATTGAACCCTTTTTTCAGTTTGTTTACCTTGGCGAGGTATTGTTGGAGTAAGGGGTCTCGCGTTTGGTAGTCTCCGTTGATTTGGGAACTGACTACTTGTGAATCGGTGTTTACTTCCAGGACTTTTGCTCCGACGTCTTTGGCTAGGGCTAGGCCTGCTAGGAGAGCCTCATATTCTGCTTGATTATTCGATACTGGGAACTCGTACCGTACTGACTGTTCGATTATGACCCCATTTTGACTTTCGAGTATGACTCCGGCACCTCCGAAAGTGATGTTTGACGAGCCGTCGACGTGTAGCTTCCATGACTCGGGGGTGGGGTTTTCCGGCGTCATCTCGGCAATAAAATCGGCCATGGCTTGTGCTTTGATTGTATTTTGGGGTTCAAACTTGATCTGGAACTGAGACAGTTCGATGGACCATGCTAGCATTCTTCCCACTAGGTCGGGTTTTTGTAGTACCTGTTTAACCGCTTGGTCGGTTCGAACCGTCACGGGGTGGGCCTGAAAATATTGTCGTAGGCGTCGGGAGGCCGTGAGGAGCGCAAAGGCTAACTTTTCTAGTCGTGAGTAGCGAGTTTCCGTGTCTTGTAGGACTTTGCTTATGAAGTATATGGGTTTTTGTTCTTTTTTCTCATTTTCGCGGATGAGTGCTGCTGCGAGTGCTTCTTCCGTTATGGAGAGGTATAGGTAGAGGGTCTCCCCTGTTTGTGGTTTGGCGAGGACTGGTGGTTCCGCTAGGACTCTTTTGAAGTGTTGGAAAGCCTCTTCGCATGTTGCTTCCCATTTGAAGGGGGCTCCTTTCTTCATCAGTTTGAAGAAGGGGGTTGCTTTTTGTGCCGATGCTCCGAGGAAGCGGGATAGTGCGGTGAGCCGGCCGGTGAGCTTTTGGATGTCGTTAAGGTTTTTTGGGCTTGTCATTTCGAGGACGGCACGACATTTCTCTGGGTTAGCTTCGACTCTGCGTTGCGTGATCGTAAAGCTGAGGAACTTTCCTGCCTCCATTCCGAAAGCGCATTTTGTTGGGTTGAGTCGCATTTGATGCTTTCGTAGGGTGTTCATTATGAGTGTGAGGTCGCTAATGAGTTGTTCGCCGGATTCGGTCTTGGCGAGCATGTCGTCCATGTAGACTTCTAGTTTGGTTCTGGAAAGGTTCTGAAATATCTTGTTGACAAGCCTTTGGTAGGTAGCTCCGGCGTTCTTCAGGTCGAAGGGCATGACTGTGTAGCAGTACGTCCCGTTGGGGGTGATGAACGCTGTTTTCTCCTCATCCGGTTGGTGCATAGGTATTTGGTTATAGCCGGAGTATGCGTCCATAAAGTTGAGGTATCGATGACTGGATGCGGCGTCTACCAATCCGTCGATGTTTGGCAGGGGAAAGGCGTCTTTTGGACAAGCTCTGTTGAGGTCCGTGTAGTCGACGCACATTCGCCATTTCCCATTGGACTTCTTTACTAGTA
>NC_029789.2:134558517-134573664 GCF_000816755.2 Arachis ipaensis
CGAGAAGGGCTTTTACTTGTCTTTTGACCTCGGCTGCTCGGTCTGGGGACATTTTTCTTCTCCTTTGTGCCACTGGTTTGGCTTTGGGGTCTACGGCTAGCCAGTGGGACATTAGATCTGGGTCTACTCTGGGCATGTCGGCTGGTGTGAAAGCGAACAGGTCTCTATTTTGTTTTAGGAATCGGGAAAGATCCTCTTTAAGGTCGTACGGGAGGTTCCTGTTGATGAAAGTGTATTCGTCTTTGGTATGCCCTACTTGTAGTTTTTCCATGTCGCCTTCTGGTTCTGGCCTAGGCTGGCCCTCTTGTCGGGCATCCAGGTCGGCTAGGAATATCCCAGCCGCATCGCGAGACTTCTTCCGTAAAGCTAGGCTGGTGTTGTCGCATTCTGCTGCGACTTCCCGGTCTCCGTGGATAGTACCGATGGAGCCATCTTCCGTTATGAATTTCATAAGGAGGTATTTGGTAAAGATGATGGCAGAGAAGTCGTTGATTGTTTTCCTTCCGAGGATGACGTTGTAGGCGGTGGAGTCTTTTAGGACCACAAATTCAGATAGAATTGTCTTCTTTTGGTTGCTTGTCCCTATGGTGAGAGGGAGGGTGATGGAACCGTCTGGTTTGAGGAAGTTGTCTCCCAGTCCTGTGACGCCGTTGCGGTATGTTTGGAGGTTGTCGTTGCGGAGCCCGAGTTTGTTGAAGGCTCCTCGGAAGAGGATGTTAGAGTCAGCGCCGGTGTCCACCAGTATTCTTCGAACTAGTCCTGTTCCGATTCTTGCCGAGATGACGAAAGGTGCGTCTTCCGCCGAGGTGCCATTCTGGCAGTCCTCGGGTAGGAAGGTTACCGTTTGGTCAGCAGTGGCGGTTGGTGTTTGGTTTCTGACGGCAAGGACTTTGAGGTCCTTTTTTAGTGTCGATTTTGACTTGCCTGCGACGTCTTTGCCTGTGATAACGTTTACTATTATAGTCGAGTCGTCTTCTGGGCTTTCCCTGGTGGGTTGTTTTTGCGTTCTCGGGTTACGTCCTTCTCTTTCTGACAACCTGTCTCTTTTCGCGCGTTTTGGTTCTCTGATGATTTTGAAGAACTCTGGGAGCTTGCCTTCTCTTATTGCTTGTTCGAGGGCGTCTTTAAGGTCGAAATAGTCTTGTGTTCTGTGCCCGTAACCTCGGTGATAGTCGCAATAAAGGGTTTTGTTGCCGCCTGTTCTTTCTTTGAGTTGCCGGGCTTTTGGGATAATACCTCGATCCGCTATTTGGTGGTATATCTCGGTAATTGGGGCTGTTAGGGGTGTGTAATTAGAGAATTTTTCGATTCTGGGTGGTCGGTTTGTGCTTATTGGCTTAGGGTGGTCCCTCTGATTTTCTCTGGGTGGTGGGTTATGCCTGGCCGCCGAGTTTCTGTTTTGAGCATTGTTGTGTTGCCGTTTATTGGCAGCAACGACCTGGCTGACCTCCTCGTCATTGATGTAATCTCTGGCGACGTTCTGGATCACGTGCATGTTCCATACTGGTTTGGTGGTAAGGTGCTTGCGAAAATCTTCGTTCATGAGCCCGTTGGTTAAGCAGAGGCTTGCGACGGAATCCGTGAGTCCGTCGACCGTTAGGCATTCATCATTGAAGCGGTCAAGATATTTTCTTGTGGATTCGTCTTGTTTCTGCGTGACCCCTAGTAGGCTGATGGAGTGTTTGGCTTTGGTGATTCTGGTTGTAAATTGGGCCATGAACTTTCGTGAGATGTCGTGGAAGCTGGTTATGGATCCGTTAGGGAGGGCGTTGAACCACTTGATTGCCGGCCCAGCTAGGGTCACCGAAAAAGCTCTGCATCGGATTGCGTCGGTTGCGCCTTCTAGATTCATCCTGGCTTCGAAAGTCGTTAGGTGTTCCTGGGGATCTTTGGTTCCGTCATACTTCATGTCCGTGGGTTTATCGAAACCTTTGGGGAGTTTCGCTCTTAGGATCCTTTCCGTGAAGGGAGTAGCTCCCATTATCGTGTGCTCGTTTCTCGTGCGCTTGGTATCTCGGTGTCGTTGATCGTCATCCGTGTGGGAGGGATCGCGGGAGATGCTGCGGTCGTATCTTTTGCTGTGTCGTCGTTCTGGTGATCTGTCGTGTCTTTGGTCCCGCGAGGTGCTCTTATCATGCCTCTTGGCATGTCGCCGTTCTGGTGATCTGTCGTGGCGGGACCTGGATCTGGAGGTCGCGTGACTTCCGTTTCCGGTGTTGTGCTTTTTCTTGGTGGCAACCCGGCCTTCGAGTTCTTGTACTCGGTGGCAGAGTTCCTGGATTATTTGGGCTGACCTATCTTCGGGATTCTCGGGATGCCGCGTTTTTGTGACGACGGTGCCGTCTCCTTTGTCATGGATGGCGCTCGCTATCCTTCCGTGGGGTATGGCTTCCTGGTGTTCGGGGGTAGGATTTCGCGTTCTGGAGTCGTCTTGGTGGCTGATGGAATGCTCTTCAAATCCGTCCGCCATTCTGACTCAACCGGCGTTGGTCCCCACAGACGGCGCCAATGTACTGGATGCCTCCGGTACGGGTTGAGAGATGGATCGGAAACTTGCGGGTTGAGGCGGATGCCGGATTATTTGACTGGAGCAATGGGGGTGGTACCTGCAAAGACACTCCGACGCTCAAGTCAGAATGGATCTAAGAGGTAGGAGGTGTGAGGAATGAATGAATACCTGGAGGGATCTGGGTCCTCTATTTATAGGTGATGGTAGCTATCTTCCTCGCCCTTCTAGAAGGCCCGAAGACCGGCCCTCTAGAGTTCTTAACCAACTTTCGAATTCAAACGTCTCCCTTATCTTAGCCGAACAAGATAAGATAAGATAGCTACCATCACCTATAAATAGAGGACCCAAGTCCCTCCAGGTATTCATTCATTCCTCACACCTCCTACCTCTTAGATCCATTCTGACTTGAGCGTCGGAATGTCTTTGCAGGTACCACCCCCCATTGCTCCAGTCAAATAATCTGGCATCTGCCTCAATCCGCAAGTTCCCGATCCATCTCTCAACCCATACCAGAGGCATTCAGTACAATATTATTAATATTATGTTTAATAATAATGAAGTAATTAATGGTTATTAACCTTTTAGCATGGTACAAACAAATTGTATTGTTTTACAAAAACATGTCTTTTGAGTGTGTTTCATAAAGGAAACAACATATACACTGATAAGACATATTTGTTAAATGGAATTGTCTATGATAGGAAAAGTATTTTGAGGAGCTTAAAAGACCAATTTAAAATAGGTGTTTGTTATAGTGCCTAAAAAGTATTGCCTAATTACTAAAATAGATAAAATAATTAATTTTAAATTTAAAAGTATAAAAGTTAAAATTTTTTAAATATTTTAAAGTTACTATAAAAAGTAATTTAGGAAAAAGTTAGGCACCAAACAAAAGACACCATAGAATTGGCCTTTAAAATATTCCATTTATGTGATTGTTATTCATTCCTTATCCAACTATTAAAATTTGCTTAAATGGTTTATGAAAATGTCAAATTAAAATTCTACTCCAATTCTAAATGTTTCACTAGTGATCCTTTCTCATGTTCTGAACCTACTTTTTTTTTTCATGGTCATCTCTCTCATGTGCTCACCAACAATGGTAGATACCAATCAAACCTTATGCTATGAAAAATAAATAAATTCAGATATGCAGATATGCCTATGTTGCATTATGAGTTATATGTTACAGTATATTTGTGCTCTCCCCACTCCCCCTTTCCCTCCCTTTCTTTTTAATAATTTTTAAAATTGTTTAATGAAATTGGATTATTATTATTATTATTGAAGAGTTTTAAATAAAGAATTCATGAGATTTGAGGAGAAAATTTTAAATTTTAAATTAAAGATTAGAGATTCATTCCATTCAAAATCTCTTAATTCAGAACTACAATTATATATTGACATTTTAACTTATTTGCTCTCTACCTAAGGTAGAAGAAGGAGAAAAAGAGAATGGCGTTAAGGAAAGAGTAACTAAAAAAACAGAAGAAAAAATTGTTAGCCGAAAAGTAATTTAGGAAAAAGTTAGGCACCAAACAAAAGACACCATAGAATTGGCCTTTAAAATATTCCATTTATGTGATTGTTATTCATTCCTTATCCAACTATTAAAATTTGCTTAAATGGTTTATGAAAATGTCAAATTAAAATTCTACTCCAATTCTAAATGTTTCACTAGTGATCCTTTCTCATGTTCTGAACCTACTTTTTTTTTTCATGGTCATCTCTCTCATGTGCTCACCAACAATGGTAGATACCAATCAAACCTTATGCTATGAAAAATAAATAAATTCAGATATGCAGATATGCCTATGTTGCATTATGAGTTATATGTTACAGTATATTTGTGCTCTCCCCACTCCCCCTTTCCCTCCCTTTCTTTTTAATAATTTTTAAAATTGTTTAATGAAATTGGATTATTATTATTATTATTGAAGAGTTTTAAATAAAGAATTCATGAGATTTGAGGAGAAAATTTTAAATTTTAAATTAAAGATTAGAGATTCATTCCATTCAAAATCTCTTAATTCAGAACTACAATTATATATTGACATTTTAACTTATTTGCTCTCTACCTAAGGTAGAAGAAGGAGAAAAAGAGAATGGCGTTAAGGAAAGAGTAACTAAAAAAACAGAAGAAAAAATTGTTAGCCGACTCAGGAAAGAACAATTCGTCGGTGAATATGAAGTCGGGGGTCTACAACAGCAGTAGAGAAATTGAAGGTGCCGTTTTCTGTACAGTCCAATAGAGAGGGGATTTTTTATTGTGATTGAGATTTTTTATTTTAATAAATAAATTAATCATAATAATTACTGAAATAAATAATTTAAAAAATATTTATCGAAATAAATATTTTTTTTATTTTATTTACACTGTAAACGAGATAATTTTATACGTATCTTGTTTATAATATACACTGTAAACGAGATAGATGTATTTATAAATATAAAGATATATTTTCTGAAAATAATAAAAAATATTAATAATATCAATAATTCAAATTTTTAGCATGCAATTAGTATTTAAAAAGGTTGGTAGAAGAGATTAAAATAGATATATTTGATCAATTAGTATTTAAAAAGAGTACATAAAAAATTTTAGATTAAATTATAGATTCAATTGGATTAATTTAAATTTGAAAAATTAAAAACTCGTACGTGTTCAAGTTATACGATGAGAATAAATACAGTAATTGTGCCCACTCTTAAAAATCAAAAGATGGAGAGCATGAAGTAGATAGATAAATAAAATAGAAAAAAAAGGGAGATAACCATTTTAATTGTGTGTTAGGGGGATAAATAAAATAGAAGAAGAGTGGGAGATAGCCGTTTGTCAATTGTTAGAAGAGGTTGATGGGGATAAATAAAACAAAAGAAGAGTGAGAGATAACCGTTTCAATTCTCTTCTCATTTTTTTTCTGTTTTATTTAGCGTGCACCAACTTCATGCTTCCCACAAACTTTTTTAAGTACTACTTGTTAATAATGGTATTTTAATAATCGTATTTTAATCGTGTTAACAGTATTCTATTTTTAAAACGTCCATATTTTCTATTATATAAAACCGTTCATCTTTCCTATTATTTGAAATGTTTCATTTTTAAGAGTTTGGGCCAATTTAAATTATTAATATTTTTTATTAATTTTAAAAAATATATTTTTATATTTACAAATACATATATCTCGTTTACACTATAAATGACATATATGAAAATTGAAAAAATACACATTTTATTTCGTTTATAATTATAAGATATTTTGATAAAAAATATATTATGTGTTTATTCTGTTTGAATTCATATACATGTTTTTACTAACCGCATAACGTTGAATGACAAAAATATATATGTTTTGTTAACTAAATATACAAAATATTAATAATATATCTTTTGTTATAAAATAAAAATAAAGGCCAAATATAAATTTATATGCAACAAGTCCAAATACAAATAAATTATTTTTGGATTATTAAAATTTTTTTATGGCCAAACATTCACTCAATTTATTAAACCAAACATTAACATTAAAAAAAAAAAACCAGTCATAATATCAGTTTGTAATTAGAGTAAATATTGGATCATATGTAAAATCATAGAAAACGTATATCTAAAATTAATTTGAGTTACACATTAAAAATATTTTTATTTGGTCCACCAAAATTCAAAAGATATTTTTTCCCACCAAAGATATTCTCTTATTAAATTTAGAACCCATTATAACCCTTTAATATTTTAATAGTTTTTGAAGGGAAAATGCATAAAATGAACAAGAATAGAAAAAAATGTCTAGCCGCCAAACTTTATGGTGTTCCTAAAAGAAAATTCACAATAAAAAAAAAAACAGGTTGGTCTATCTGCAATAGTTCAGTAAGAGTCAACAGTGTCCTATAAATTTCTAATAGGATATTTTAACTAACTTCCCATGTCAGTACAGGATAATAACTCAACCAATAAATTATAGGAAGGTTTTTTAATGCTCCAGTCCACTTTTCTGGTTCTTTGATGATCCAGGATGCAGTACCCTTGAGATATATTATTAAAAATGTTGAGGGTGCATATTTATTAGGATTATTATGGTGTAGAATCATAGAAAAAGGGTACAAATTGTTCCCAAAACATATTGAAAAGGTGACAAGCAAAACTTACAGGAGTTTATTGAGATTGGGGGCAGCTGTGGTGTGTTGTTAAATTATTGAGCCGCAGCTATTAAGCCAGCGCGGTAGCGGAGTCGTAGCATGGAGTTGGTTTTTTTGTGGACTAACATGGGCCTGGTTGTTTATGTTGGATCGGGTCAGTTTTAAAAACCATGTCCCACCCCCATTTGATTACCTGAATATCATTAGTCGTAACCTAGCACAGCCATCGTAGATGAAACTAGAAACCCCGCTCTCTAAATGCGAAACCCAACCCCACGCAGTCCTCCCAGTGCCTCGCAAACCGTCGAAGTCGCGCGGAAGCAGCACCTCACAGCCACTCCCAGTCCCAGGAACCAACGTCCCCTAACCGCATGCGAGTCCCGTTGAAGAACCGCCTCCAAGCAGCGCCGGAGAGCCAAGAAGCAGCGTGGACCATCCCCTCCCAACAGTGGCATACCGGCGAACCGAACCCCTTCGACTCCAGATATGGAGACTCCAACTTAGGTATTAATTTGAACGATTTCTTTTCTTTGGTGTGTAATGCAGTGTAATTTTCTTTGAATTTCCTGGTAATTGTTATTGATATCATTGTTTTTGAATTTTTGCATTTCTTTGAATTTGTCATTTTATCTTGTTTCAAATAGCCGATTGATTGTCATTAACAGTGTTTGTAATTGAAACTTAATACCTCGCAGATCTAGTAGTTCCAGCTGCATGCATCATAGGGATAGATATGGGTTGCCCTTGTTGTTTGCTACCTAAGTGGTGGGGCCCATCTTCTCCCATTCAGGTTTGTGATATTTTTCTTTGTTGATGTCAAACTTCGTTTAAATTTGGTTAATCTGAAATCTGTTTGATAGAGGCTGAGAGAGATGCCTTCCGACAGATCTGAAAGTCGGTTGTATTAGGTGGATGAAATCCTGAGTGTTTATGTCATCGATTACCGATCGAGTGTGCAGTGTGGTGGGACAAATGTAGGAAGCACACCCAGACCTTGGAAAAACTGTAAGTATAACCACCTGTATTCGGAGATCCCGATGTTCTAATTTTGGTTATGAAAGAGGTTATTCGTTCGTTGAATTTATTTTATATAAATTTTTGGTTATAGAATACTGCCGGAATGTATGGGATGAGAGATCTGGATGCAAAACCAATATTGTTCTGCCATAGGCCATTCAGTTAGTGTGTATCAATTGGCGAGGTGAGTGATGTTGAAGTTTGTCCTTGTGTCATTTATATTTTTTAATCAGTTGATGATTGCCTTACAATTATTAAATAATTAATTAAGAAGGGGATTAGTGCTGGTAAATAAATTCACAAATAGTTGTTTGGTACCCGAAAATGGTGAATAAGTTGATGATTCGATTTGTTTCATGTTGCATCAGAAGTTGCTGGCTTTTTGGTTATGGTTTATTCTGCCAGTTAGAGATCAAAGAATTATTGTAATGTAATTTGAAAACTTGAATATTGTTGGACCTACCAGCTGGGGATGGAATAGAAGTAAAATGGAGGCAGAGAGAAGATTTTAGCGTTTGTTTGAATGAAGGTTGTTACAGAGTTGTATACTTACCGGAGTTAAAGCAAGATTATTTCGTTGTTTTTGAGTATAACGGGGAATTTAAATTTAAATTCCCGGTGATTCATTTGAGTGACTCCGATATTGATCAAGTTTGATAAGTTTCCATGAAGATGACCGCCGTATGGGAAATAATTTTCCTATTCATATGATGGTGATCAATATGGAAACCTCTGAAACTCGAGTAATCAATTTCGGAAGCAGTCGAACGAATCTCCGCGAATTTAAATTTGGATTCTCCTTTGTACTTAAATGCCACGAGAAACTCTTGCTTTAGTTCCGATAACTCTACAACTCTGTCTCAGCCTTCGTTCATTCAAACAGTATCATTTTTTTTCTTGCTCCATTTTACTTCTATTTCATCCCGGTTGGTAGCTCTAACAATATTTGTTTCCGCAGGCGATTCAAAAATTTCTGTTTTAAGTAATTCGATGCTACCTCGTGATGTTGGCAACACGGTCTATAATGATTGTTGTTAGCACGATATCCAATAGGAATGCAGGAAATTGAAACTGATATGATTTATAATCTCTTTTTCCATCGAATAATTACGCAATAGAAATAAAAAAATGCAGTAACTTTTTGTTAATGTGCACGTCTTTGTTGCTGACTTCCTGAGGACGAGGCCCACAAGGGGGGATAAGAAAAGGCTGCATGCGCACATTGGAACAGACGTGGAAGAATACAAAGGTTATGCCGACATGTACCTTGGTCTTTGGCTAGAAATCATGTTTTCGTCAAGAGGGAGGGACACGTGAAGCAATTTAAAGTGACCAAATTTCACAAACGGGAGACACATTCTGCGCAACATGAAAAGGGTATTTTTTTGGAGAGGTACATATATGTTGTTGACATCTTGTTTCAGTTTTGCTACCTTATAAATTTCAAAGCATGACATGCCGTACACGTGATTGTGTTTTTTGACTTTGCTGGCCACATGAGGCTGCATATATTCAGCATTTTTTCTTTGTTGGAAAGAAACTTATTGAATTTAACGTTACTCTACATTTCTTTACATTGTGTATCTTGTTGTGGCGCAATTTTTTGTTCTGTTCTTCTATGTTATTTGCACTGAAAGCTTTATTAGCATAAGACTAATGTTGCATCTTTCTGCATTGTTTTGGCTTGGTTCTTCAGTTTTAGTATGTAACATAGGTTCGGTGGTTTCTGTTGTTTTACATTGTTGGAAGGTGCAAGTTCGGTTCTTTCCATTTTGCTATGGAAAACAAAACATGGGTTTTGTGTTTTGTTTAGTGGAAGGAAAAGACACGGTTTGCTCTCTTGGCTGGAACCCATGTTTGTCTTCTAAGCTTATCCGGTTCAGGTATGCTTCTGTTTTATTCTTGTTTTTGTTTGTTGTTTTTCCCATTGTTCTGACACTGTTTCTTCTTCCCTTGTATTGAAATTTTAAATATTTTTTTGAATCATTTAAAGAGGCTCGCTTTACTTTCTATTGTCCCTTTAAATACTTTTGTTCTTATTTGATGAAGAAAATAGAAAAGACGATGAACCACTTTAGCTGTTTTGTACTTTGTTTTTGCCAACTTTATGTTCTGTATTGTTCTTTTCGGTTGATATTTTTTTAGATTTCCAAAATTGACTTAAATTTTAACACTTTCAACTCAAATGTGTCACTTGCATGATAGGTGGTTGCTGAAAGAAGTTCTCCAATTCATCACAGAATGTTGAATCTATAAAAGAAATGTCTGTTTCCTATAAATGTAACAACCGGGTTGTACAGAATTTATATGTATTTAGACTTCGATTCAAGGAAGAAATACAGTCTCAATCGGATGCATGAATGTGAATAATCTGACCATCATTGAAGTGCACTAGTATTTTAACTTGGACAATTCATCTCATGCCATTCCTTTTCCTCATGTCCATTTCATCAAGTCTCGTTTTCTACTTCCTAGTAGGGCTGAGAGATGAATTAAACTTCTTAATGTACTTTGTTCTATACATTTTCATGTCTCTTTTAGCAAGTGAAGCAATTATGTTTGTCACGGAAGTTGTTTATCGTTTTGCTGTGTTCATTTTATTACGCAGATAATAATCTCTGCTTATCAGTTGTAGGTGTTAGAGAGTCGGTACAGAATTTAGTAGTTTTTTTGGCTTACTTGCATCGTTGCATTGTACAATGAAATTATTTTTTATGCATTTTGCATTTCCTATATCAGTTTTCAGTTTATAATGAATTTTTGTAGCTGTATGTGTTTCGTCAAATTATTATCATTAATTAAATGTGTGTCATTCTCAATCCCTAAAGGAAGCAGATCTTAAGATTCCTGTGGTTTTTTCTTGTGACTTACATTGGGGAAGTTATTTTGTTTAGGGTAAAAACAAATGTTTTTTTTTACAAAACGTGTATGACGTTTTGTCTTTTTATAATAAAAAAATATTTATTATTCAAAAACGACGTTTTGTCTTTTTATATTTTAAAAAAATATTTGTTTTACAAAACCTCAGTAACGTTATGTACTATCATAACAGGAATGTAAAATATCAAAATGAACAAAAATTATCGCATTTCACATTAAAATTGTCTATATCTAAAAATCTTAGCATGTATGTACCGTATGTGTTCAGATGTCGTAAACAGAGGAGGAGGGTAAATGGATTAACGGATTAAAGTGCTAAAATCACGTATGAATAATTATACTTCGCTGAGTTAATAACAGTTATGCTGGAATAATAAGCTGATGTTATGCGTGAAGTGAACATTAGACTAATTAATACAATAGAATATACGTTAAAAGTAAACAACGAAAGACAGTAAAAAGTAAGACTGCTACAAAGCAGGTAACACATGGTGGTAGGTGCTGTTATAACTAAGGTTAAGAGGAGCCTACTTCCTAACCAGAGTTAAGTATAGGATGAAGATGGTAACGAAGATAAATAGGATACACGGGTAGGGATTTTGTTGCCGGCGCCTCTGGTTAGATCGGTTGGTTTGACGGACAGTTGAGTGGTTGTCCCCTCGTTCAATTTGACGTTGCTCCTGTATGCCTTCGTCGAAAGGGAGTAGTTGGTCAGGAATCGGTGATGGGTTGTGCCGAATGGATGTTGCATGAATATAATGCACTAGAGGACCATTGTTGGTGAGTTGAGTCTGTAATCGTCTGGCAGATAGGAATTGTTCGAACGCCATACGAGCTTCATCGAAGGTTTCGTAAGACTTATGGAGGTTGCCACTAAATTCGTTAACTTGGCTATGACAGGCTGGCCAGGAACTATAGATACCAGGGACCCTCCCTAGGAAAACAACATAGTATTTCTTCTTGGCACGGACCATGTTGAGATTCCAAGGGAGAGTTGTGTTGAGTATGTTTAAGATGGGATGTTGGTTTTGGTGGTTTTTAAAGGCAACGAGGGTGGCTCCTGTGATTTGAACAGGAAATTGAAATTGTGCAACTGTAATATTTCCAACGGTTGAAAATTTATCGAATGTGGGGCTCACATGTGTCGTTTTGCAAGGAGCATAAACTAGCCTAACTTTTGGTTTGATGAAGGACAGGGTTCCGGTTGAAATAAAATATTATTAAATAAAATATAAATTTCAATACTTAATTATAACAAATGAAATATAAAACAAGTATGTAATTCAATTGTATCGACTCATTTATTTAACGTTTAATATACAAGTTGTAATTAAATTGTATTACCTCATGGGAGGTTGACGAAGGCTTGCAGGTCGTAGTCTGCGCGACACTGGATGCAGGGGATATGAGCGGCCCCTCCGAAAGTATGGACGGAGTTTCGCTCTGCTGCACGTCTGCGATTGTCATACAGAAGAGGCATGTGGCCCCTGGTGGAGCACCTAGGTGAGGCACAGACGGTGTGTTGTTCTTCTATACGGGGCATTTGGACCTCACCTGGCCACGAGATTGTCAGAATTGAAAAGCACATTGCCTTACAATCAGCGAGTGAACCAGCCGCATCAAGCTCGCGATACAGTTCCAGCCCTTTTTGTTTTTTGTCGTTGTCGTCTGTGCGAAGCAGCAACGTCATGGTCAGTGCGTATTTGGCTGCTGCATGGCCTGTACTTGTTGCACTATTTAGCATCTGGAGGCCAACGTTTTCGTTACGTCTGATGAAGAGTTCCCGAAGTGCCTCCCGAAACAGAAGCTCTGGATGGCCAGCTACCATGCATCGATCAAAGAATCTCTTTGCCTCCGGGCTGAGGCACCACCACCACGGCGTGGCATGCGGTGGTGGGATGGAAACACTCCTGTTAACAATATCGGCCTCTCCCGCATCGCATGCAGCCTTACAGGTCATTCTGAGACTGCACAGGTCGCGAATGGAGTCTGACGCAACTTTAATGGTTATTGCTACCCAGATGTCGTTGGGAATGAAAGCGATATTTGAAAAATAGTCGATTGTCATTTTCAGTTTGTTCCTGTTGGTTCCTATTTCGATGGGAATGGGGATACATGTTTAGATTATAGGGTTTGGAGTGTGGCATAGGAGTGTAGCCTCAATATTTATAAGTCCACCGACCCTGTTGGAAACCTGAACTTGAGTGTAGCAGATACGTTCTCAGTAATGCATGCATAATATTAAACGTTAGAGTAAAGCATAACTATATTATGGTGATGAAAACTGAAAACTGTATGGGGAATGGTATTAATTATTGGAAAAGAATAGATGACCAAGAAGATTTTTCAACAATGTTCCCCTAGCACTCTCCTAATTAAATTTACTCTATTAATGTTATTATAATACATTGTTCAGACGTTGTTAAACAAAAGTTGTTACTTAGCTATACTTTTCTAGACCTGTAGTAGTATACATTATTCCACGTGCAGTCAGAAGAATGTTAAAGGTTCGGGCAGATACTTAGCCGTTTAATATATGAATAGTTAATAGTTAATTTTTTATGTAATCTGCATAGTTTAGGGTAGTTTAATATCATGGATATGAATTTTGTGTTTTTTAAATTTGTTTCGTGTATCACATAGAAAGGAGATAATGTGACGCGTTTAATGTGAAAATGAAAAAGTGTTGAACATATGGTGGAGGGTGGGAAAAACGGATAGGTGAGGTTAATGCATTTATTATCGAATTTAAAGTCCTGGGGAAGCGGTGTGACTGTCCAATGAGATAACTGTGTATACATAATTGGATTGGAGAATGTGATGAGGCATGTCGTATATAAATATAAATAAGTTTGATGTTTGAGATTACTTCGCTGAGGAATTTGTTAATAAGATTGAAGATTGTTACATCCTTTTGTGACTGAATCGCTGTTCATTGGGTTGGAACAATGTCGAGCCCCAGCGTTGGTGATGGAAGTGGTTCTTTCGGAGGAACTCACCCTGGCGCCCCTCTCCGTGACGACGGTAGGCAGTTTCACATTATCTTTTTTCCCAGTTATCCTTTACGTTTACTCATTGTTATTGTTTTTTCTGGTTTGAAAGTCTAGAGGTTGTCCCCACGGTGAATCCTGACCAGTTTGTCATTATGGAGGACCTTGAGCAGATGCTGCGTAGGGCATTTGACGCCCTTAAGACAGAGCCTCCAGTGTTTGAGCCCCGCGATTGCGTATACGTCCAGGGCGACCGCTACTATGGGTTTGTGGTGCATGTGGGGGGCCCAACGGACGGAGTCAACTTTGTGGCCTACAGCAGGTTCTCAGCCGACGAACGCCTGGCCAGGCAAGATGCCGCTTTATCATCCCTGCAAGCGGTTATTGGAGAGTCTGGGAAGGAGATCCTCGACTACAGTTACTACGTGGCTCAGAGTTGCAGGGAACGTCTTCTGGAGTTGGAGCGGATATCTAGTCTGTCCGTCGACTCCCGTGTCGCTGAACTGGAGGCTGAGAACGCTCGGCTTAGGGAGCGGCTGGCTTCTTGGGACACCTTGCACGGCCGTGGATAATGTTTCTTTGGTCTTGGGCTGACGGTTTACTGTTTCTGGGGTTTGGGGTTTGTTGGTTAGGGTTCATGGTTGACGGTTTTAGGGTTTGTGGTGAATGGTTTATTATGCATCTTTTTGGGTCGTGACTCTAACATTTATCTTCTTATTACGTTATTATATAATACTTACAATCTACTTCTTAATGCGTGGTTTACAAGGGTTGGCACAGAAAAAAAATTGAAAAATATCGTTACACACAGCTTCGAATATGATATATTATTTTCATTGCATAAATAGTCATGAAGCTAGGCGTTATTTTGTTCTAAATTACAGTGCATTGCATGCAATTGAAGTTAAATTTAAAGTCTTTCCACGTGTGGTTGAAAGTTTTTAGGAGATAGAAGTGTAACATTTAATACGGAGTAAATCGAAGAGCACACAAGTTTCTATCGTAACTGTGGTAGCCGAAAGGGTAGAAAGTGTTTGCTGGAAGGTTGTGAAAACGGATTATGGACATTAATGTATTGATTATGGAATTTAATTAAGTCCCTCGGGAACTGGTGTCATTAGGCAGTTCCAATTGGAATGGAGAGGGTGAGGACATGGTCGATGGGTCATGGTTCATGCGGTTTGGTGTTTGGTGTTTGGCGTTTATGTAGTCAAAAGACAATAATTTTTCTATTAGTACTTTTCTAAAGTTAGTAATAGGGTTGCTAATAACAAGAAAATTGGTTTAAAAAACTTCTCCACCTGACAGTCTTGTAAAGAGTTCATATGGAACATAAATTTTTTCACATTCTTGGTTAGGGATCACGGCTAAGCAGTGTTTAAAGAGAGGAAGACAGCTGTTGCAAAAAATTTTCGAAACTTCAGATAATGTCCCTGATTTATATTTAATAATGTAGAATGTGTTAGCATAATGAAAATGATTAGGTTTGTGGGCTTTCTTGTTATTTGATTTATAATTATTTTAAAAAGATGGATAGTATTGATAGTTGATATTTCGTATCCATGAAACAAATAAAGAAATAATGAATTTTTTTTGTTATAAAATCTTCGCAGC
>NC_029789.2:134574323-134577441 GCF_000816755.2 Arachis ipaensis
AATAAAATATAACTATGATTTAAATTTTTAAAAACTAGCAATCGAAATAAATAATTTAAAATTAAATGTTTAAATTAGGTAAACAACCTTCAAAATTAAATATCGAACATCGTTAGAAAGTGTCTTTAAAATTTTAAAAAGTAACGGTTTAGCTAGATTACTTCAAATTTAAAAAATACCAACTTAACCAATTAACTTAAAATTTAAAAAAAACAAGCTAAAAAAATTGTTTATAATTTAAAAGAATAAACTGCAAATAACTCAAATTTAAAAAAATTACAACCTAAGCAAATAACGCAAATTAATATTAAGATTTTGTTGTCCATAAGTTTGCTAAAAAAAATTCGATGAGATAACAAAATTTATGACTGAAGTTATTTTATCTAAATAGTAAAAAACAATAAACATACAAACCAAATAAGTGTAATCAAACACATAAGTATTGCAAGTGTCAAAACTCAAAAAGTTAAATCTATATTGTAGGAAACTTAAGGATTCCAAAAATATGTGCATATCGGTACCTTGGTTTAAATCTATAGTAGTTATTACTTGAATTTAGTTTCTTAGATAATTATAATTTATTTGTCTTTTCTTTAATAAAAGGTTAATTATTATATAATAAGAGTTAAATGTAGTTATAATTTAAAAATTTAAAAATTACCAACATAATTAAATAATTCATAAATAAGTTTTTGAATTAATTCAATAATATTACAAAATTAAATTCCTAATCTATAACAATATATAAAGCCAATACAGAGAGTTGACCATGACTTTGGTGTCCAATTTTTTTGGACTATATTAACCCTATAATAAACTATTTAATAAAGCAAATTATATGGACAAAACAGACATAAAATTTGTTTTGAAAAATCTAATAACTACCCACTAAAATGAAAACAGTGTTGTTACTTCTATTAACTTCCCACTTAAATGAAAACAGTTTTGTTACTTTTATAACCATAATAACACATCTTCCATTATCTCCATTCATTGCAGTTTGGAATTTACCTTTCTATATTTTTCTTGCTGTTCTGTTCTTCTCCTATCTTCAACACTCTCGCCTCCCTCATCTTCCATTGGATTCATCCATTGCAGTTGTAAATTTCTTTCAGTTACTACTTTTACGCATAACATTCACTTATATCTCTTCTTCTCTTTAGTTTACTTATCTAATCCATATTTTCAGTCATTTCTCTGCTTTTTTAGTTTTTTCCCAACTTTTGACGTATGATAACAGTACTGTATCTCCTTTTGTTTTTACCAATTTAATGTAAAAAGAAATATTTTTTTGTCTTATCAATTTGATGCAGAAAGAAAACAGTTTCTTTTTATTTGATATCAATTTTTATTTTTTTCATATGTCTGTGACTATAAATGATTGAATGAAAATTTTCATTCATATTTTGTCAATTTTTTTAATTGCTTTGCAATAATTTTTTTTTAATTTTCTAAAATATTGATTATGTAGAGTATTATGTTCGAATTTTAAAAATATAAATATTTACTTTGAAATTAAAGTAAATTATTAATTTTGTCTACCACAATATTATTTTTTATTGATTATTAGTTTGACAGATAACACAATAAATCTAGTAATATAAGAACTTTGTCAATTGGTTTTTCAAATAATTTGGCAACCTAAAACAAGAATTTTGTTAATTGATTTTATTAACTTCTTTTATATTTTTAATCTATTTTACATTAGATAATATTATTTTTTATTAATTATTAGATTGACATGTAACATTTAAATGTGGCAAGATAAGAACTATGTTATACATTTTTTATTGTTTTAATCTTTATGATTATTTTCTTCTCTTTATTTTTCTATCTCATGAGCCATGTAAGTTTTAATTTATTATTTTTTAAACATAAAATATTTAAATATGGTAAAATAAGAACCGTGTTATACATTTTGTATTGTTTCAACCTTAATGATTATTTTCTTCTCTTTATTTTTCTATCTCGTGGACTACCAGGAGCCATTTAATTTATTATTTTTTCTATATATATCTATAACAATATATAATGCCAATACATGGGGTTTGGTCTCCAATTTTCTATTTTCTATTTTAACCCTACTAACATAATTCAAAAATTTTGTACAGTTACTTATTTCTCTAACATATTTCACTAACAATTACAAAAACTCACGTATAACTTCTATTCAATTCTTTACTCCTACAATCTCTCTTTTTTATTATTTTTTTTGTGGTCACATATAAAATAAAATAAAAGAATAATTAGAAGCTAACAATTGTTTAACTAGTGATGATAAAATATTTTTCTTATAGATCTTATTATATTTTGAGGTATTCATTTAAATTATATTTTGTTTAATTTTAATTTTAGTCTTTGTTTGTATAGTGTTGTTTTGAGTATGTCTGTGAATACTGTACTCTGATGGTCTGTCCAACAGATTAGCCTCATTCTAATTATTTTATTAGAATTTTTGTTGTAATCATAAAAAATATATCTTTTTTATTTTTTTTATAATTTCATCCATTCCACTGCTTCTTTTTGGACCTCTTAATATGCTTTGTTATATTTCTCTTGCCGCCATTATTTTTTTACGTTCAACACTATCGATTACATCACATTCATCGTTACAAATTTCATTTAGATTTACTGCAGTTACTACATTCACGTATAACTTCCACCAATACTTTTTTCTCTATAATTTACTTACCCAATTAATATTTTCATCATTCTTTTTACCTTTTTAATTTGTCCCCACTATTTCACGTAGAAAGATAATGTTCTATATTTTTCTCTTACCAAGGAAGAACTAATTTTTTCATCTCATATGCATTCTTAATTTTTTTTTAAAATGTATGTACCTATCAATGAAGATAATTACTATGTTCAATATAAGATTAAAAAAATAATTTTTTATTTATTAGAATTGTGTATCTTCTAAAAGAGTGTTTTGAATATGAAAATAAATTTATAAATTTATTCTAAAGTAAATATGATTGAGAAAATAAGTAAATTTAATTTATAAATAACTAATTTATAAATAATATTAGTAAATCTTTATCTTGATTTTGTTACACATAATAATAATATAATTCTTTTTTTATTTTTTAATTTAAATTAATTTATTTTCTTTCTA
>NC_029789.2:134577927-134579499 GCF_000816755.2 Arachis ipaensis
AAATAATGTTAATAAATTTTTATCTTGATTTTGTTACACATAATAACAATAAAATTCTTTTTTTAATTTTTTTATTTAAATTTATTTATTTTATATTATATATATATATATTAAATAATTTAAAATATTTTATTTTTTTTATAATTTATTTTTTAATTATTGATATTAAATTTATAATTTTAAAAATAAAAATATAAAAATATTTTTTTAACTCAATAGAAAAGCGGCTGAACAGCAGTGCCTGTTGAGCCGCTAGTAACGTAATAAAGCGTATTTCAAAATTCAAAAAAGTTGTTATATAAGAAAGTAATAATTTTTAATTGATAAATTACATTTTAAAAATCTGGGTGGCAACACCTAAATAAAGTTTTGTGGCCCATGAGGCACGAAACCGAATGGCTTCTAGAAGAAGACTTCATCGAATGCTAAAGGCACATTCTTCTAGGTACTGCAACTCTTAATACATTACTTCACTTAATGAATTAGATAAGATTCACCGTTGATATCCGCTGGATTCACACGCTATCCACTATGTACGGGTTCTTGTACCTCAGAATATCCCCATCTTCGTCTGTGTTGGTGCCCTGACGAACAAATGGCCGAAGAATACGCCAAAGGTGACGCCCTTAGGGTTATCAAAGCGGCAGGAGAGCCGTCGCGGCCCATGGTAGGTTAACGATTCCGCTTCTTTTGTTGCGATTATTTGTCACTCTACTCTCCGCATTTTGTTTTATCTCTTACGCCGACTCCTCATGTGCCCTTATATGCAGCGTTTGCCATTACCGAATGGGCTCCTCCCCAAAGGTAGCAACCATCTGTACGTCACGGTCGCCGATGGGTCAAACCATACTTACAAGATTGCATGCAGCCCTAGGGGGTGGAAAGAGATCACTCTCAGCAGGGGATGGCAAAGGTTCTATCATGAATACAAGCTACAACCATCTAACATTCTGCTGTTCAAGCACAAGGCCAGAGACGACTTCAGCTTCGCATATTTCAGTCACCGGGTGTGGAAAGGACGTATGATACGTCCGGTGATGACTCGGGCGACGTCACACCCCCCAAAGTGCCAAGGAAACGTACACCCGCTACTCAAGCGCCTCGGCGTCGAATGGGGTGTATCAATGCCCCTAGGAGCGCAGCTGCAGCTGAGGTGGAGCAGACATTTCAGTCCGAGCACCCCTTCTTTATCATGCACATCACAAAAAGGCTCTTGGGCATCCACTTCCTGGTAATGGGTTTCCCCCTCCACGATATATACACCTGTTTCTTTGTCGAACTTTGGGGACCACAATATCTGTTTTGTTCCCCTGCTGTTCCCTCTATTGAGAGTTATCTAGCGGCCTACCTGGTCTGCATCAACTGTGCTTCTTTCGCTGGTACTTACTTTGTTTGCCAATGTGCCATTCTACGTGGGCCATATGTTGTGTCTTGTGCTGTTGCTTAGTTGTTAATGGTTGGCTATCTGCTGGAGCAGTTTAAGACTTCAAATTCATTACGGATATTTGCTGGCAATGTCTGTTGTTGTTAAATACTTATATTCATTACAGAAATATGTTGGTAATGTATTTG
>NC_029789.2:134580141-134583758 GCF_000816755.2 Arachis ipaensis
AGCGTAATGCATACTAATTGTTCATAATGCCATCATCAGTAGTAGTCGTTTCATTCTGTTTGACTTCATGCACATTGCAATGTTGTGACAAATCCCCTTAACTCCGTATCATTCTCCATTTTGGTCTGCCCAGCCAAATGTGCCGCACTTTAGAGACGACGTCAACGATGATGTCATGGTCACTCTGAGATCGGGGGAGATCTCCGTCCGGGCCGTCTACAGAAGATACGTTGGCCAAAGAAGGCACAATTGTGGCAGCATTAGCCAAGAGTGGGCGGAATTCTTGAGCAAGTGCAACATAACTGTGCCCAAGCAGGCCGTGTTTGAGATCTCCAGTACCCAGCCAGACGTGGAGCTGTTGGTCCAATTTGTTGATTTTGAATGAATCCAACTGGGTTGAATAACATGCTGACTATGTTATTTTGGATTGCCTATTTCGATTTATCAAAAACTTTATGTGCTGTGTTGTGAATGCTGATGTGTTGCAACAGCTACACTTAACTCATTTTGTTCATGATCCAATGTTCTGTCCGTTAACTAAGTAGTCCTGACACAATCTATGTTCCTTAGATTAGTTTACAATTTCAATTCGCACAGCACCATTGGTTACTCTCTACAGTTATTTGCCTTTTCAATTCACACAGCACCATGCATGGTCTCCAGACTTATTGAATTTAACCTTATTCTCCTTTTCCTTAGATTGTGTACATTGTTGCTGCGCATTTTTTTTGTTCTGTTCTGTTATGTTATTTTGCACTGCAACCTTTATTAGCGTTACAGGAATGTTGCATCTTTCTGCATTGTGATGGCTTGGTCCTTCACTTTTAGTATGCAACATAGGTAAAAGAGGAATCTTTTCATCTTTCTCAGTGGGAATTTGTTCTTTTGCATTCCTGGAAGGTGCAACTACGGTTATTTCTTGTGATTCTGTCACCATTTTTGCACTGGAAAATAGAACATGTGTTTTGTGATTTGTTTACTAGAAGGAAAACAGATGGTTTGCTCAGTTGGCTGGAAGCCATGTTTCTCTTCAAATATTTATTGTTTATCGTTTTGCTGATTTCATTTTATTATGCAGAAAATCATCTCTGCTTGTTAGTTGTAGGTGTCAAAGAGTGGGTTCAGAATTGAGTAGTTGAGAAGGCATACATGCATCGTTGCATTGAGTTGTTTATTGATAGATAATCAAACATCGCCAAAATTATGTTCTTTTTGCAACCCAAAACTGCAATGTACGAGTAATTAATAAGATTTTAAGCGGAAACAAAAAATATACCGGTATATAATGGTTCACAGCATGGTCGTATCACTATTTAAGCTAACGAAATTATTATCTAATTAACCATCTATTTTAGCTGTTTCCCAGTCTCATTTCATCAGGACATAGATGATATGTAATGAGAAACAAAATATTTCCAGCAAAAAGTATTTTCAAAGTAACCACCGCTATGAGCTGTTTCCCAGTCTCATTTCATCAGGACAACTTAAGATGTATAATGAGACACAAAATACTTCAAACATAACATTGACCTTCTCTACTAGGACCAAGTCAAAGATACTCGAAAATTACAAATACCAGAGAACCATACTAAGTAGCAACAACGAAACGTGTAGGTCTGGGTAGTTGCCATGATTTTAAGTTCAATCTACGGGGTAATGCATTCAAGGCTATTGTCGCAGATAGATTCCAGCATGTGAATCTTAGACTCCAGCCTCGTTATCTCGTCCTGAAGATGCGCATTTTCCCTCTGCAAAGACTTAGCAAGAAGGTAGTTGAAGTCTCTGATCTCATTATCAGTGTTTGCCAAAAGGACCCGCAACATGCTGAACGCAGCGTCCTCCCGCGCGTCATCCTCCAGGAACGTGTACCGACCCTTTGCCCAGATGTCTGGTCCAAAGGGGTTTCCAGGGATTATAACATTGAATGCATATATGGGTCCGAGATGGCGGTGGAATTTTTCCTCACGGAAGAAACAAGGGTTGGGTATTTTAGCGTCGTAGCAATACATCAATAGCCAGAGCTCCATGCTGTTGCTAAGGGTGAAGTGATGCGACGCACACTCATCTGCTGGAATCAATGGTGCTCCTGGAAATGAAAACAAAACACGATGAACCTAAGGTAGTGTTTGGTCTCTCATAAATCTATGTGAACGTTATTACTAAGGTGTTAAATGGTAAATATGGATACATTCATGGAAAGGTATATCAGAAATTTACCACCAACAACAGATGCAACGCGTCCGTTGAAAGTTGGGATCGTTCGGGGTGGCCGCGGCGGCGATTCCGCTGTGCCTGTCTCCGCCATAATGTCCAAGGTGGCCTCTTTGTCCGCCCGTAGCATTTCCATCCTTGCTTCATAGGCGTGAATTGCGAGGACATAACTATTGAACCCGGTGTACTCCGGTTCGGGGTGGTTGACGATCTGCCTGTTGGCTTCTTCAAAGGAGACGTATACCCCCGTGTTGTGTCCCTTCGTTACAACAAAAAATGTGAACTGCTGCATGCTCCGATCCATTGGGGCCGGACAAGCGTAGCTCAGTTAGTATTTCTGGGGTATTGGGGATAGGATGATGTAGGGAATGAAATTTTGAGCGGTTTTGCTACCGTCCCACTCGGCACAAATAATGGCTTTGTATGGTTAACGAGACTTCCTGGGGAAGCTTTAAAAGTGATATTTTCGATAACAACACCCAAAAAAACATGAAGACAGCGTAATGTCTCTTCAATCACGTCACATCAAATTTTTTGGGTTGAATGATAGGTCTGCCGTTATTCGACAAACTTGCCCTTTCCGGACCATCTAAGATTAGGCAAGGATATACGTGTGTACACACGCAGTTTGCTTGCAAAGCCATGAGCATTGGTGGCCCACGGACTCCAGCTAGGGGGGAGGGATGTGGGTTCAAGTCCCGTTAATGGAAAGACGTCAGGATCCACTTCATCATTGGTAATATAAGGATGTGACATGAGGAGATCGTACTCGTGTGTCCAGTTGAACACGTCTACTGTAAAACCTTTGACCAACGATTTTTCCCATTACATAATGAATACCAGGGTGAAAGCATGTTGGTGTCAAAGCGAATTTTGTCATAGGAGTTGTTTGTTATAGAAATTTTTATAGCCTTTACTCTTAAGACATTGCCGATTTAAATTTATTTTTAGTGAGACTACTAGGAGGGTTTAGTGTAATTGAATTGAATCAGAATTTATCTTCATTACTATAATGTAAGCAAATTTGAAGTGTTACCACTTGAACACATACACCACCACCAAAATGGGGTTTAGCCACCAAATTTTAACAACAAATATTGAATCGTAATAAAAATAAATAAGTGTGTCTTCTATTTACTATGAAACATTGTTACAGTGGCTAAAATTTAATCTTTTGCCACAAACAATGTTTCGTAGCTGTACTTCCTGCTTACATTAACGTGTCATGGCTATTCTATCTTGAATAAATTAATTTTTTAAATAAATTTATCAATGTCTAGTATTATTTTTTTAAATAGTCTGACATTAACACATATTCATAAAATTAAATCTAAAAATATAAAAAATAAATTTAGATAAAATAAAAAATTATAAAAATAAAGATAATATTCTAATAATTGAGTTAA
>NC_029789.2:134584032-134598411 GCF_000816755.2 Arachis ipaensis
ATTGTATCAAAAATAAAATCATTTAAAGTGTATTTAGTAGTAAACAGTGCAATAGAAAAAAAAATTTTAAGATTAAAGAAATTTAAAAGACGATCTTAACAACAATGACCAAAATGAATTTTTTGATATTTAAAATTTTAATGTGCACTTAGAATTCTAAGGTAGCTTTTGGCGGAAAGTTAAAGTAATCACGGACAATATAACTTCCCATCATTCACGTTGTTCTTTAACTCATACTTTTCTGCAGTACTTGAAAGTACTTTCTTTAACCACACTATATGAACTTTATTATATAATATGGTATCCTCCAAACTCAAAATACTGATTTTTTTTCTTTCTTCATTGTTGTGTTATTGATTTTTTAAACTGATTTTTCTTCAAGAGAAGCCCTTTGAGCAGAACTACGGTAACCACATAATATCAACAACAATGAAGAATTTGCAGAAGGTTTAGACGAAATAGTTCAAAATCAACTGTACCTATCAAAGAAGATTATAATGCCCCTTTAGTTGTGAATGTCAAAGGTATATGAATTTTCAATTTTTACCGCGTGGTTTTTTTAGTTCTAATATATAGTTTATTTCTTTTATTCAATTTTGTATTCAGTTGTGAACACTTCTACGGGAGAAATCAGAACTGGTAAAAGGACGGCAAATCAAGTTTGACATTTGAAAAAATGATGAAGAATATTTAAAAAGTTTTTTGTTTTGTTGTTAGTGTTATATATATAAATATAATTTTAATTTAATAAAATTATTTAATTATAATAAATTAGCACAAATTAGCCACGGATTGGATGAAGTGTGGTAGAATGATATATTATTTTATGTGATTATTCTTATTCAGCCACGGCATTATGCGTGGACAATGACACACAAATTGTGGCTCTTTGAAGGTCTCCACGATGTCCAAAACTGTGGCTAATAACACTAAACAACGCCAAATAAATTATACTCAACACTAAACAATGCCAAATGTAAACATAATAATAGCAATTTGTTGTTGTCCAATAGAAAAATGATATATATGTTAAAATTTCTGGGTCGTTTGGGCAACGATATGATATGGTTACCCTGTTGGTCCGGACCTGATTAGGCCCCATTAAGGTTCAAATATGAGCATACTCCGACCCCACTCACATCCCCATTGAACTCCTTAGTCGGGAATCGAGTTTCTTTTCAATGGTGTTGCTCCCGTAGTTCTCGGGACCGAATCGGTTTTCGAACCGGTCAGATAACTGGGTTACTGGGTAACTGATTCAACCAGTTATGTTATGTAATATATCGACTGATTAGCATATAGAATTACAAGTGAATACCCCCAGCTTGGTGGCGTTGCTTGTTCGAACCTCCCAAGGAGAGTTGGGTTCCACAACCCCTGAATTCATTTGTTGGATATTGGGAGAACCACAGGACCGGCCGGTTTCATCCGATTTGTATCTCAGTTTTGAGCGGTTTGAATAATTCTTCTATTAAAAGCTCGAACCGAATCAGCCAGACCAAAGGGTCGGTGTTTTATGGCCGAATTGGCTGGGCCGGTCCAGTCATAACAAATATGGTTATAGTTAAACCTTCTCCGTTATCGATGTATCTTTAGTTAACAGTAATTTATGAAGCAATCATATCTAGACGGAAGAATTTAAGCTGTTCTATTGAAATTAACAGTAATTTATGAAGCAATCATATCTAGATGGAAAAATTTAAGCTGTTCTATTGAAATTATCGGAGGTTCATGCATAGAATTGGCACATTAATTTCAGTTTACATAATTTAGATGGCAGGTCGAACCGGTCGGCCTCATTCGTCATGGGGGCTCTTGCGTGGATGGATCGGTGTGGGCGGGCGGGCCCACTATGTCACTCAGTGTTAGAAGGCTACCTATTCTTCTTCTACCTCTCGTAAGGGAGAGGGAAGGAAATCGTGGGAAGAGCCTAAGAACAAGAACCCAAGTAAATATTTTTTTAATATACTTTTTTTGTTTCGTTAATATAAATTTTTTAAAATTTAAAATATTTATTAGAAATAATTGAATTATGTTTTTTAATTAATTTAAAGATAGTTTAGGTTCAGCATGAATAGAATGAAAATTAAGTATTTTTGTATAATTAACATACATATCAGTTTCGTTATTTAAATTATAAGGATGGTTTTGCTAAATAATGGTAGCGAAAAAAAAAAAGAATTTTTATCTCTCAACATGGAGATCTTAGCAAATTATTGATATCGTTTTTTCTATTTGTCTACTTTATTATTGTATCCGCAGGTTTAAATTTATTATCGTAACCAAACAAGAAGCATTAATTTTTATCCACTTGTGATTTTATTAAACCGCATTGTAACAAATGCTTAAAACATTAAATTTGTTCCAAATTTCTTTCAAAGAAAAAAAATTTTTATGGGAATTATTCTTGTCATAGTTGATGAAAAGCGATTTCATTATTCTGTTAAAAGTTTATTCATAGTTATAGTGAACCCTTCTAATTGGAATTTCATGAATAATATTCCATGTCTAAAGGTTTATGTAGATTAAATTGCGCTTTAATTTCAGCTCCATTATTTATTAAATGTTCGCGCATCAAGGGAATCTCTTCGTTGCATCCATGGACCTAAGGAGGGTTTATATGTGTGTCATCCAGTCGTTGGAAATGCCAACCTATGAAAGGCATGACTTTTCGTTTTCTTAACAATATAAAGGGACTACAAGGAGTATAGAGTGAACAAACAATAAGGAGTATTTCCACATTGGCATTGGGGTTGGTAGCACGGAACTAGGTGGGTCAACCTGAAAGGGTCACATCAATCATTTTTTTGTTCCCACGCTTCACCCCAGGGATCTCTATAAAATCAAATCTTTGCTGAGCCAAGTTGGAAACACACAAGCTAAAAGACGCCTAACCTCGGTACACCTACCAATTAGGAAAGACATACATTAGTCTCAAACAGCAAATGGCTGGAATGGACGACTGAGAATCAGCTGGAAGACTCCAACGATCCTGACACCAATGATGCGTAAGTAGCATTTTCTTTCCTGTAAATTGCTTATCCGATGTTGGTATTCAGAAGCAACCATGTTCTTTGTCCGAATCGGGATGTCAAAATATCATCTTTCTTCCTTATTAACCGGTTTGTGGTATTTACTAACAATGTACACCTTCTCTTCCAGTGTTGTACCCGTGATAGATATCGGAACGGTCCAAAGCGTCTCGGTCGCAGATGGAACCTCGACGCTTAATCTAGAGCTGACGATGAACGTGGTACGAATGACGCTTTCCTTTAGTGATGTCTCCTCTTAACTATTGTTTCGAAACGCTAGCTGGTTATTTTTGTTTTGTTATCTCGATTTTGGGTACAGAGCGCTAATGCTGGTCAGGGAGAAAACCTAACAGAAGAGCCGAAGCCCCAAGACGATGGACTACTCCTCCTCGCAGTGAAGCTGCTCGAGGTACGTATGTAAAATAAAATTTCAAAAAAGCTTTATTCACATTATCTACGAAGAGATACTCATGAAATGTGACTGGGTTTGGAACAAAGGGAGAACCTTTCTCAATAAATATAGGACATGCCCTGTGTTGGTGAACATGTGGTGATCCCATTTTCGTGCACAAAAATTTGTTTCAAGTGTTTGACCCAATGGACAATGTTTAGCTACGTCAACTTGTCTTATCAAACCCAAGTTTGACCCATTATAGCATGACGGTTAGCTTCATAACTAGGATTGAAATGTGATATTCTATGTTTTTTGTGTTTTGTGGTTTGTTGACTGAGTCCACAGAAGATCGATGCTCGGATAGTAGCTTTGGAGGAGCGCATGTCGGCACTGGAGCGACCCATGTACCAAACGGGTAAGTCCGTCACTGAGATCTAGTCAATACTGGCCATCCAAGGGGGGAGTCCAATTGCAGCAGCCACTATTTCATCCACACCTGCCGTGATAATGGCCAGTGTTGGTAACCTCCTGGCTGAAACCAACATACCAGCTCAAAGGCAAAATAGAGCAACAGTTACTAACGACATTGGATCACTAGCAGAAACAAAGAAAAGCTTGGAAAAAGGAAAGGGTTTGGCCCCGTTGAATGTTATGTCGTCGCTAGACATAATCATCCCAAACTCTCCCGGTTTCGACGACGACGTCATCATAGACGAGTCACTGTCAACTCCTCGCCCTACTAAGGGCACGAACAGTTCAGGCTTGCCTAAGCGAACCCTTGCGCAGTACTGGTGCTCTGGTGTGGCTAAGAGGACTACCACCTCTGGGACCACTACACATGACTCAGTTGACGGTGTTTGTGAAAAAGTAAGTTACAGCCTTCATAGCTCCACTAACAGCATTCGTTAATCTTTTAAATAAATTGCTAATCCATGAAACATGTGCGGTTCAGATTTTCAGGGACCTACCCAGCATGTCTACGCTTGATTGCACAACAAAAGTGTGTGAGATGTTCTCGCTGCAGGAAACATGCCGCATTCCACTGAAAATTCCGAAATTGGAAAAAATTGACTCTAACCATATGACCGGGGAGGAACAGCTGGATAGTAGGAAGATTGCAACTAATGCGCAGAATTGCCAGGCGAATGTTAATGGCTCGTCTTTAGGGGATGGGAGTGCATTCAAACCTTATGGAATGGTGAATGTAATGCAGTCTCCCGTGCTATTAATTCCTCTGGCAAGGATTCGAACCACTAAATGCTTAATATATAAATCATTACGCATTTAATTTCTTAGTAACATATTTCAAGTGAAGAGCTAACATTGAATTGGTTTTGGTTCAGGGATTCCAAATGATTTTTAGGCCAACCGTCCACATGGACCTCACAGTTGAAGAATGCAAGATGGCCGCTTACATTTATGGGAAAAATGATCAATTTTTGTAGGGATAAATTCTGGTTATTCATAAATTTAGAATGTGTATTATATTTATTCGAAGATATTCGCAGTAATGATTCTGATTATTGTTTCCTATATACCAGGGAAATGCTGTTCAAGTTCTCAACATTGGAAGTCCCAAGAGCAGGATTCCACTCCTTATCGTCGGTTTATATGCCCAATGTTGACGTGAGTTGCATCCAACCGTGCCTTCCATATAAGAAAAATAAAATAGATAGGAATGCTAACACATTTGTTTTGCCTTTGTCAACAAATTATGAACATAATCCTTATGAGCACGTCCATGAGAGCCTGCCAGTATCTGCCTCCTCGTGTTTGGTACACACCTTCCATGTTTGCTGAGGACGTCCTTGCTATGAGGCCATTCGATGTCATTAGAAGAAAATACATGAACAGATGGATGCCGGCAACTAGTCGTCTAGAACATGTTGTTAACATGATCATTCACTCCACATTTTAACGTTTTTCACTCAAGTTATAACCTTTGATTGATCTTTCTTTATTGACAGGTTTTGGTCCCGGTGTGCGAGCCAACATACACATGGTATCTGATGGTAGTGGACGTTAAGCATGGAAGGGTGTACTGTCTAGATGTGACGAGAGCTCCGGAGCACACGGAGCGGAGGGAACGCAACATGCAAACCATTGTGAGTGTAATCGAATTTGCCCAACATTTTACCTCCATGCAATATGCCACAAGTTTTACAGTTCTGAATGCGACTATCATTCGGTTACTTGTGACCATTCTGCTTTTCTTGGATGCAGCTACTAATGCTCAGCCAGTTTTTCAAACTGGAATGTAACATGCTGAGCTTTTCCCATGTTAGTTCTGATCCAACCACCTGGGGACCAATTAAGTATCCTGATGGAGTCCCTAGTTACCCCGAATGGTAATAATTTTGTTTCTTAACGTGTCACCTGTCAAACCCGAAAGCAAATGTGATTGAAATGTCGTTTTCCGATTTTGCAGCAACGATTCATGTTTGTGGATTTTGAACTGGATTCAAACAGAGGGAAAATTCAAAGTTTCCAACCTTCCTTGGCAGGTATGTGATGCCTTATGTTACCATGTGTCTCTATTAAGGAGTAGATGAATTTTTACCGTCTCCCTGTGTTACAAGCAGATTGACCGGCTCAAATTAAGGATGAAAACCGCAACGAAAATTGTGCTTTTGGATTGTAACGAGATCAGGGCAACAGTGGTCTCGAAGGCAGACGCAGCGTGGAAGAAGCTTATTCGCATTAAGGAGTGAAACACTTTCCACATTTGGCCAAACGATGCAACTCTAGAGCTTTTTGTTAAAGATAACCATTTGGTTTTAATCCTGGAAATTGTTTTTCGTAGTAGTAATCTTTTTAGTGGTGTCGTTAAGTTATTTTGATTTAGTGTAGTGTATCTTTGTCTGCTTCTATATGTGTAGGATGGCCACTTTTGTGTGTGGATGCTAGTGGTCCTGTCGACAGACTAGAGCACAATATCCACACCCCCCAAGTTACGGCAACTGTCATTGAAAGGGGGTATATGGCCAAAACGAGTTTGTACCCAGGTTGTGACATTTTGCTTTGCCTTCATGGCATATATGTTTGGCTTCTTTTGCTTGAAAACTATGTTAACCATAACTAATTATATTAAGTAATGAAGTTATTGCTAGTTTAAAATTAATAGCAGGACCTGTCCCCATTCCCCATATGTTACCTGGTGATTGAACAAGAAAATGGATAAAAACTTTCAGCTGACTTTGGTCATGTTAGTTAGGAAAAGCTATAAGACTGATATCCAATTGTTGGTATAGAACCTGTGCAGCATTACCATGTTATGAAATGAAAATCATAAAAAGAGTCTGGGCATACAATTAAGTTGTACTTTTAACTTTTAAAGAACTTCGTTGACAATGAGGATTTGTTTATTGTAATAGAACCTAAAACCTGTTTGCAAAAATTTCTAAAATTTTTATGCGTTCGTTTTTAGAAGATAGAATAATTAGCAATTTTAATTATATCAACAAAATTTAGGAAACAAGCAAGATTAGTTTACTTCTTAATAACGCTATCTAATTTTGTTTAGTATTAATTGTTTATTACTAAACTAACAATATAATCTAAATATTTTGTTTAATATTAATTGTTTATTACTAAACTAATAATATAATCTAAATATAACGAATATTTATTTAGGTATGCTTAATGAAATTATTCTTTAAATTCAAGATCTCTAAGATTAAAGATTTTTTGTTCTCATGAAGAGAAAAAAATTGTTAAATTTCAATTCAATTGCTTTGAAGGGGCTTGATTATTTCTGAATCTTACATTTATCAATTTTGCAAAGCAATCAAACTAAAACTTAGGATTATTTATGATTTACGGAAAGAAAAATTTTTTAATCTAGGAAAACTTACATTTAAATGAATTGTTATACTAAACATGTATAAAAACTCTCACAGTTTACATTAGCAAACTCAGTAGCTTCATGCATCGATTCTGAATGCAGAAGGTCAAAATCATTGGGTAAGTGCAGGGAAAATTCAACTTAGCAGCATAATCCCGTCGATAATGGAATTTATAATTCGAATCCACAAGGCATCATTTGTTATTACCAATAAAAGGGAGTAAGGCCAGAGTCAAACATTCTAGCCATTAAATAACATATAAATTAGAGTTAGCAGTTTATGATTAACAATATCCCCATATGCATACATAAGTTCTCAGATAAAATGCAGTTTCAGCATAACATGTTCTTGGTTACAGCATAGTTGGAATAACAGCTCACAAGTCAGTCGACCGTCGTCAGACTTCTCCATGCGAAAAATGATCCCAAATGTCGCCTACGGGTTGACATGGATTTTCAAGCTGCGATTTATCTGCGACAACGACGGGTGCCTGTTGCATTAACAAGAACGTCAAACCACAGAACTGTAAACACCAACATAATGAAATGATAACGGATGGTGTTGAAGCATGAACAATGTAGTGGCTAAATAGTGCGTATGCACTCGGTAATTAGCAAGAACAATTTGGTAAGAATCTGCTTTAAGAAAAGCCCAGAAGGATGTTTTGACTTTAATTTTATTACGACGATGACTGCTTCTTCCCCATCGTCGTGACCATATCATATACCTGCAAAACTAGTTACTTGTTAACATACAGCTCAATGGTAAACAAAAAAATAACACATCAAGAATGCCCTACGTGCATTAATTACTATGTTTATTTTCTTTACCCACAGCCTTATTTTCTGAATATTGGAGATAAAAAACATTGAGACACATAATAATGAAATAACTACTGCAGTTCCAGAACAGCATTAATTTAGTTAAAGGAATTAAATTGCATTAGTATTGAACCTTTTTATAGAGTTAGTTTTATTGGTAACGTGTCATAGTAAATAGTCCATGCAGGAATAAGTAAGGTGGTAACCTTTGATCGCTTGCGTTTATTTATCCCAGCAGGTGATTTATCATTCCTCGCTGAAGGTTGTGCGCCTCCGTTGGGGCATCTAGTCCTCCGGTGCCCTAGCTTCCCGCATGTGCTGCACTTTCTTTTGGTTTTCGGGGCAGACCCACATGCTTGACTCATCCGACCCGTGCCTTTTGTTCTAACACGAATCGGGTCCTTCACCCCGCAATCTTGTGCTGCTGTGATATCATCCGTTGATGGTCTTAGGCCGTGCTTTATTTCAAGGAAGAGAGCATCACTCAGAAGCTTCTTTGAGTAAAGCTTGAAGTCTTCATCACTCATGCAAGCAACGCGCCCTAAACGCTTACATAGCTGGGAGAAAGCACCCAATCGTGTCCTATAGGTCACACTTCGGTCAGCAGTGTGTTGCTCAACACATTGGTTATGGACCTCCATTTTGGCTGCCTTAGACCACCTGCGCAGCACTAGGCTTTCAAGGATTTCCACTAAGTCAAGCCTAACACACACGGAAAGGATATGCACACAAGGAATACCAAACGACTCCATACGCATGCAGGTGCAAGTAAATCTGTTCGCGACAGGGTCCCTATAAACCTTCCAATTCATCTCAGGCCTTCGATACTTCTGGAGAGTGTATGCATGAGGGTTGTCAGTGTCATTAAATTCACATATTCTAACACGAACACACCGTTTCAGGCTATCCCGGAATCTGAGAAACATTTCGCGGGTGAACATCGTCCACCCGGACTTTTCCAGCTCAACAAAGTCTGTTTGTAGCACAGGTGTTCCGTACCATGAACGAAAGTCTAGCTCGTCCTCGGTGTCACGCAGAAAATCCACACACCTTTGAAAATTTCTGACAAATTCTAACACCCCGTACCTGCTCTCGACAAACCTCCCTAGTTTGGCATGTAGTGACTCGCACCTAGAGGTAGTCCGTACTCCAGCAAAAAATCTACCGCGGATGTATGTGGTGGCCCAAGCATGCTTTTTGGTGTACAAGTCCTTAACCCACTCAACCTCTCTAACACCGTACTCGTTGAGCATTGCCTCCCAATTCGCTTCGAACTCATCGATTTCCATATCTGCCAACATGCAGTGTCTAAACATTTGTGTGAATCTCGGGTTGCTTATGTTAGCAGTCGCGTTCCTCAGCAGATGCCAGGCACACAACCGATGATGTGCATCAGGAAATACAGTCTGGATTGCTATCCGCATGGCCGGGTCGCCATCCGTGATGACCGATTGCGGCGCCTTACCTTGCATGCATTCCAGAAACTGGCGAAGAACCCAAATATATGACTCCTGCGATTCGCAGGAGACCATTGCTGTTCCAAATACGCATGTCTGGTTGTGGTGGTTTACTCCGGAAAAGACTACAACGGGTAGGTTGTACTTGTTGCGGCCATACGTAGCGTCGAATGCTAGCACATCGCCGAAAATCCCATAATCTTCCTGGGAACGACCATCGCTCCAAAACAAGTTGCATAGGTGTTGCCCTGCCCCCAACTTGTAGCCAAAACATTTTCCCATCCATGCGTGCCAGACCTTCCAAGTACCTAATAGCCGCACTTACATCTCCGCCTTGCAGACCTCTCTGTTTCCGTATCTCATTATACATATCTTGATTTGTGAATGTTACCAAATTAAAACCCCCTAGTTGTGCTGCGAAAGACTCATAAATCTTAGGTATGCTAATCCCAATCTCCCTCATGCTTGTTAGCTGAGCAACTTCTACCTCAGATATCTTCCTGTGTGACCGCAGATAATCAACAAGCTTCCCATACGCAAGTTCGTGGTTATGCTCCTCGACAAAACGCGAGACATACCACCTCCCACTACCGTCTTTCCTCTTTATCCTCATCTCCGCCATGCATCCGCATCGGGTAACTACCTTATGCTCCCTTTTGCGATCAACCTTTTCCAACCATTTCTTCTCTCGAAATCCTTGCCTATTACAAACAAAAGTGTACCACACGATCTCTCCGGCAGTGTTTCTAACAGTCTTGCCTCGCCGTGATGCAAAGCCCTTTAGTCGGCTGTAATTGTTATAGAAGCCGCCTGCCTCCTGAGGTGAAGAGAACTCCATTTCAAGAACATCTTCTGCTCGCAACCCATCCAAACCCAAAAAGCCGGGCAACATTGAAGCCCCCCTTCCTTCCCAATCGGATAACTCAGCATCTTCCTCCACTCTCGTATCAAACATTGTGTCCTGAAAAATTAAGACAAACATTTCGCTACCAACTTCATTATGTGGAATGAATTCTGTTTAAATATTGCATATCCATGCATATTAACGCTCTTGTCCATCAAAGCCTTTCATTTTAAATTAGTTTCAAAGTAAATTTTGCAAATGCAATGTTCATAAGTACTAACATGGTTATTAATTCAACCCTGAAAACTTGACCTGAAAAACTCCTTTCAGGATTATAAAATTAATATAATTATAACATTATCATGTTATAATTTAACATACAGTTTACCCAACCATCATAGTGGTTGGCCACTACAACATCTTCATGCCAATCTATTTAATAAAGGATTTGCTTGTCGACGTTCATTGTCACAGATGCAAGTAGTGCATATTTCTTTAAAATGTGAAAGTTCAATTTTGCAAACGTAACAAATACTACAGCCACCGCTAACTTAACAAAAAAACACCAATCTAGCATTTCTTTTACGCATCAGACTCATCACATCGTAGTCATCACATAGTATATTAGTTCTCACAACATAACCCTCACACCTGCTAAGAGTACAACCAACTGCATGAACCATACCACCAATATGGTGTATCAGACCATTCCCATCCAATTAGATCCCACTAACACACTATAAAAACAGAATGGCACGTATACCCATCGTACCTGTGGATTCGACACACCAGCATTGCCCTCCATCCAGTAATCTGCAAGAGGCTCATTCCACATACACGCATCCTTCCAAAACTTGCTACTTGATGCCATTATTACCTGAAAGACAAACATGTCAAACTGTAACAAACAATAAACTAGGGATTGCACAAACTTCTTTGGCACTTACGTAGATAAAAAAACCCTTACTTTACCACCTCATCTACTATCCAACATGATTCCAACATCCTCACAGCCTCCACTTGCCAACTACAAACACAGACTTCCAAAAACACCACATGCATTACAACTACGACACAGAGAACGAAACACATTCACCACTACCTCCTAACATTGCTACCAATACAGCTACAAACCAAGTTGTCACAAAATAAATACCGAAGGATTTTACACAAAAAAATGAATTGTATAAAGCATTCTTTGCAGCAGCAAATTCAGGGGTTTGTCACGGGATTAAGCAACAAACTCGGTTACCTCAACTTTTTTCACAACACAATTTATGCTCAATCACCTAATGAGGTCGACAATGCGGTTAAACCAACATTAACACATCGCAGAAATTTTCAACAAGATCATAAAATATTTATCAGAATTTTCAAGAACAACAACACCAGATTTCAGTAGTAAAAATTCCATTATTTCAGTGACAGGTTAAACTTTCAACAACAAAGTCACAATGGAGAAATTAAATTGAAAACAAAATGAAAATTGCCAGAATGAGTCTCAAAGGTGGACGGACTTACACAGGGCGATGGGAACACCACGTCTACTCATATGCTTACCTAGAACTTCAACTCAAACCAACAAATTAAGGCCACTATCATTTTGGCCAACACATTTAATTATAATAGCTTTCAACCGCAAAAACATCATCCATTTCAGCTAACACATAACATTACTTCAACAACGATAAAAACATTCGGCAACAGATTCAATATAGGTAAATGAAATCGAAAAATAATTAAAAATAAATTAAAATGGCTAAGGGACGCTTACTTGCCCGGATGACTACCGACGGCGATGGTAGATGAGAAACTAAACTGATGGGATAAGCAAAGTGACAACAACGACCACCACCCCACGGACCGGTTGCTGGTTTTGTCTGCTGGAGCTTCCGGGAAAGCAACAGCAGGAAGGCAGCGACTGACCTTCAGAGCCTCACGCCCTACCGCGACGAGCTGCACCCACCACCGGTGATGAACGACCTCCACTCCAAATAACTTTGTCCCCAGGTAAGACCTAACCAATCCGTAGACGCCGACACGAGTTGCATGCGAAACTGGAATCCACGGTGATTGAGGTTACGCAGCCTCACGTTGACAGTGTAAGCAAAAGCACAAAGCGAAGAAAGCATATAAGGGGTAAGGCCAGCCTCCAAAACACCACGGCTGGGTTCTCACCTACAGATTAGGGAACTGGTTGAGATTTGAAAATGACAACGTTTTCCATTAACAAGCAAAATTTTTTTGCCGTTTCCCCACCAGCCCTCCCTGCATCATTTCTTTATTTATTTATTTTTTTTTTAGGTTCATATCCCTGCATCACTTCTAGAAGAGCCTTCATTGTTGTACCCTAACACCATCACCTAAACTAGCATTTTTTCAACAATGCGGCCACCAAATACCAAACCCAACTAAAATTTCAAACCTCCACACATTACTTGCCTTTTCCTGTAATTAGGCCCAATGCCTACTGACCAAAAACAATAATATAAAGCCCAATGTCTACACATGTTACACCGGCTGGCTCACCTGAACTTTGGCTTAACTTTTACTCTCAAGCTTAACAGCTATCACTGCCCTTGTGGTCAGTTTTCATTTTATTGCAGGGACATTAAAGACATTACACAACCTACTACAAGACAAATTTTTTACTGATTACCTAACCGTACATGGATCACCAAAGATCCAAAAAAGTGGACAGGACCATTGGAAAAGTTTCCTAAATTATAACTCAACCAATAAATTATAAAATACCATCGAAATTTTGAAACATGAGTGTAGATAACAAACAACTCGGTTCCTTTCGAACGAAGGAGCAGAGAAGCTGATTCTTAGATTTGGGGTTTTAGAGATTTAAAATTAGATAACTATTCTAATAAAAATGTTAAAAATATATTTTTATGATAATTTTTGTTTAAAAAATATAATTTATTTATTTGGTTACACTTTAAATAAAAGTAACATTTTTATAACATAAAAATCAAATACTACATTTTATCATCTAATGATTAAAATGAAATATCTTCATATAATAATTGATAAAATTTTTATTGGAGTAGCCACTTTAAAATTAATGATAAATTTGAATTGAGTATAAACAAATAATTTGAGATAGCATTTTGAACATATTTTTATAGTGTTCATATTACAGTCTATATCATACAGCAACATGATAATTAACAGTCCACATCAACATATCATTAACGCTAGTTAACAGAAAGATTTACGTTTTGCAATTTAAAAAATTTATTTAATCATTTTAAAAAGTTAGGAACATAACTAAAGCGTGTTAAAAATTTTAGAGACTATTCTAAGCATTATCTCCAAAAATTAATCAGGAAGAGATAGAAAACAACACGTGAACATGTAGAATTTGATTTTATAGGATTAGTATAGATGAATCCCACATAATAACAAACATCAAAGTTACATTAAAATAAAAATGTTCCTCTAAATCATCACTTAGTGATTACTATTTTTTTTGGTGACTCTTAGTGATTACTATAATGTCTAAAAATATTTATTTAACTTACTAAAAAAAATTAAAAATTAATATTTAATTTTAAAAATATAAAAATAAATAATTATTAAATATTTAAAATTTATTATAAAAAATATATTAAACAAAAATTAAATACCAAATTATAAACACCATAAAATTTATGGATACGACTTATGCACCATAATATTATACAGCCTGATTATACATATTCTCTCCTTCCAGTATGTTTATGCAGACAATAAAACAGCTGACATGGATCAGGAACATGAAAGAAACGGGAGCAGATAACTTAAAAATGCCAAACTAATTTTCCAAATGTCCAAATCCTTTTTAACTTAGTCGATAATATGATTCCAAATTTGGGATTGTCATTGTCCATTTCATTAATACAAACGCGTAATACAAAGAATTTAGACGTGGACAAAGGTATAATGGAACAAACGACTAAAACAATAATGACCTGTATTAGATATTTGTATATATA
>NC_029789.2:134598448-134600834 GCF_000816755.2 Arachis ipaensis
AATATATATAAATGTCATTTTTTTTGTTCTAACAGCAAATTACATTTGATCTGATCTATTCACTCAAAAAAATATTTTATCTTAAAGATAAATATTAAATTGATATCTGAAAAATTTTGACATTGATAAAATAGTACCTAATCTTTATTATTGATAAAATAATCTCCAAAAAATTTTAAAATTTGACAAAAATGACCAACTTTCAATTGAATTATTTGAAATTAAGATTTAAGAGTGACGTACTAGTTAACAATTATCATAATTATAAAATTTATCCACTTTTAATTTTTATAATTTTAAAAACACCTCAATTTAAATTTTCTAATAATCTTAATCTCCTTTTTTTTTTCTTCTGAAATTCTCATCTCTTCCTCTATATCATCATCATTTTCTAAAAACTCTAATCTCATTTTTTTCTTCTTCTTTTTCCTTTCAACGATGTCATTTTTGAAAATTAGCTAGTGGTTAAGGAGGCTCTGTGGTTATAGTTGTGGTTGTGGTAGTGGTGGTGGTGGTAGTGGCAGAGGGGTGGGTCCTGCTACAGAAATATCGCATAAAAGACCTGTGTTTTTGAGACAATAGTTCAGTCTGCAATTAAAAAGGTGCGTGAAGAGGTCCTCCTCTGAAACACACGTTACCGGTTCTGGTTTGGCCAAAGAGAGAGATAACTCTCTTGAACTTCGAAATGATGACGACAGCAATGGCCTTGCAATCTCTTTTGATTGATAAAGTAGCGCCAGAATTAACAGAAGAAGAAGAAGCGTTAAAGTGTTGGTGCTGAGTATGAGAGAGACGCCACTTCTTGGATGGCATTCTCTTCAGTCTTGAAAGTGGCGAAGACGTCATTGCTACTATCATTCCTTAACCATTAATCATGAGCTCAACAGCCATAGTAGCATCATAACCGATAAAAAAAAATGAGAAATGAAAAAGAGGTTGGGTCCTAGGAAGAAGGAATCGAGTCTCAGAGAAGCATATTTGGTTAGAAGAGAGAGAGACGAAGAAGGAGGGTGACGTTGTTGTAGTGAACCAGAACTGGAGGTTGGTCGGAAGAAGAAGGAGGAGGAAGGTAAAAGCAGCCGACAAACGAAAATGAAGAAGAGTTTATTGGGAAAGAAAAAAAATTGATGGATGATGATAAGGAAGGAGAAGAGATGAGGGTTTTAGAAGAAAAGGGATTAGAGTTTTTAAAAAATTGAAATTGGAATGTTTTTAAAATTATAAAAATTAAAAATAGGTAAATTTTGTAACGATAATGTTAGAAAGACAAAAAAAAATCAGAACTTGCCTTATTTATTATTAATGAATACTAAATAGACAAATTATGACTGTTTTTGGCTGATTTTCTTTAGTTACTAAACATTTTTTATTTTGTAATTATGATAATTGTTAACTAACATATCATTCTTAAACCTTAACTCTAAGTAACTTAATTGATAGTCACTTTTGTCAAATTTTAAAATTTTTTAAAAATTATTTTATTAATAACAAAAATCAGATATCATTTTATCAATATCGAAATTTTTTAAATACTGATTTAGTATTTATCTCTTTTCTTTATCATATAAAGAGAGATTTAATTCTAAATAGTTTTTACTAATTTTTCTTTTTGACAAATTGTACCTTCAACGCTTTAAACTTTTGGGAAGGTTTCTTACTTAACGTTTCTAATAAAAAACCTTGTAGTTGTTGAGTGGGTAAAACTATTCTTTGTTATTATTTTTGGGAAATAGATCTTCTCTAAATTTTTTAATATTTGAAAAAATAAAGTATAATCTTTTATCTTTAATTTTATAAGTAGAACAAAAAATAAATAAAAAAAATAAATTAAACACTTGACACTATTTTTTTTTTTTTTTTTATTAAAAAAGATCCACTCCCCATTTGGACTAATAGAAATAAAGCTGTTTTTGAAAACTAAACTAAACAAGAATATGGGATATGCCACAGTTATAATATTATTTCTCGTAAAAATTTAAATTAATAATTAAAAAAATAATATAAATAATTATATTTTTAATATTTTTTAAACAAATTTTTTTTTAATTTGTTTGATTTTTCTTAAATTTTTTGTGGAGAGAGAGAGAAAGAGAATTTAACACTATTTTAATAAATTTTGAACGGTCAATGCATAATGGTAGGTACTTATATAAATGTAACTAATACATTCGGCACAACAGAAGAAAATAGAAGAAAGAGAAGAAAAGTCAAAATAAGATAGGACAAAAGCGTGTTTTGAATTTACTTGGTTTGGTTGTTATATTGTCATATTATTTGACAATTGAATTTAATTAAACAACTAAATTTCTGAATTTTTGCCTTATTATGGACAAAATATTAATTAAGATTAAGATTTTTAAATCAAGTCTTTTATTTATTTTCTTTT
>NC_029789.2:134601685-134607104 GCF_000816755.2 Arachis ipaensis
ACTTTTTATTATAAAAGATGTTATTTTTTTAACTTTTTTATAAATACTTAAATTAATTTTTAAAAAATTATAATTTAATTTTAAAAATTATATCAATTATTAATATTACTATTTTTTATAAATTAAAAACTCAAAAAATTATTTTTTAATCTTTTCAAACGGATTTTTAAGGTTAGTAGACTAGTAGTAGTTGAGTTTGAGCATGGTTAATAAGTAGGAAGTGGCACACACAATTCATCCACGTTAAGCATTTGTGAGAGAATGAATACATTCAAACACTCGAGACAGAAACAATCAAACAAATAAGCAGCAACAACAAAACGCGCTACGTTCTTTAAATCTTTACCGAACTTAACTGTACACTGTTGACTTACAACACAAAACGACGTCGTTTCCTGATGGGGTTCATCTCTATACTCTGCCCCTGCATGGAGACTCGTCTCAGGGGATCCGCCGCACCCTCCCACGATCCCGGCGACGGAGACGCTGCAGACACCTTCGATCTCTTCTTCGGCCTCCACACACTTCAGCTCGCCACGAATTTCTTCTCTGAGCTCAACCAGCTTGGTCATGGAGGCTTTGGCCCTGTTTACAAGGTACTCAATTTTTTCTTATTAATTTCTTCTCTCTCTTTCTTTTATTATCTCTCTCACACACACAAAATGAGGTTCCACACGTGAACGGTGAACATTTTGTTTCTGTTTTCCAATTAATTATTCGGTTTGATTATTCTTTTAAATTTGATTATTTCGATTAACAATTATTTTCTTAAAATACATGTGAAATGTACAAAAAAAAGTCCATTACTAAATTAGTAATATAAAATATGAATTAAATAATGCGACTAATTTTTAATATGCACTTAATATTTTTTTTTTTTGGTAAAAAACACGTGAAATATGTATAAATACAATAGCTCAATTATGAACTAACCATCCTTTAACTAGCCAATTTTTCGAAATTATTTTTACTTTAAGTTTTAATTTCTAAAATCTAAATTCTAAATCTTATATCTTAAATTCTGAAACTGAAATTTTAACCCCTCAATTCTAACCTTATACCCTAAACCTTTCATAAAGAAGAAAAGTTGGTTTGAAACAAATAGATAGGAACTGATTTTGGTGACATATTTTTTGAATTTCGACAGCACTGTTATAAACAAAATAGATGAACAAGGCAACCTTGTGTCTTTTCCTTGCTTTGTACATGGTCTTGAATTGATATTGGTGGTTGGTTATTGCAAATTTTGTTCTGGGTCCTTGAGAGCTAAATTTTTTCATCTACTTATGCTTTCTTGCAGGGGTTGATGCCTAATGGCCAAGTAGTAGCTGTTAAGAAGCTTTCATTAGAATCAAGACAAGGTGTCAAAGAATTTACCAACGAAGTCAAGCTGTTACTAAAAATTCAGCACAAAAACCTGGTTACTCTGCTTGGCTGCTGTATAGAAGGACCTGAAAAGATGCTTGTTTACGAGTATCTGCCCAACAAAAGTCTTGATCACTTTCTGTTTGGTAACTCAATCAATGACTACTAAGCGCCGGTGAAGATGCGCTTGTTTATCCTTGTTTTTGCTTCTTGTTTTTTGGTGGTGATTTGTAGTCATAATAATTTTCAGATAAAACAAAGTCTTCATATCTGGACTGGACAACACGGTTTAGAATAGTTACAGGAGTGGCGAGAGGACTTCTCTACCTGCACGAGGAGGCTCCAGAAAGAATAATTCACAGAGACATTAAAGCTAGCAACATATTACTTGACGAGAGGTTAAATCCAAAAATATCTGACTTTGGTTTGGCGAGGCTGTTTCCTGGAGACGATACTCACGTGCAGACATTCAGGATTTCTGGTACACAGTGAGTAGATTCTATGCTCCTCTTTGTCAGTTATTCTGGTTCAGGAATCCTTATGGCTTTTACATTTGATGAATGCAGTGGTTACATGGCTCCTGAATATGCATTGCGTGGATATCTATCCGTGAAGACAGATGTTTTCAGTTTTGGGATCTTGGTGTTGGAAATAGTTAGCGGGAGGAAAAATCATGACGTGCAGTTTGGTGTAGAAAAGGCTGATCTCTTGAATTATGTAAGTTAATCATATGAAACATGAATGCAAATTTAGTGTGGACTGATTATGCTCATGAACTATGATTTTTTAACAAGTCAACAATGAGCTTCAGTAAAATGCATATGTATATCAGGATATGCAAAGGATTACCGAATTGGGAAAGCGCATATGGGTTGTGATTCTTGTTCATGATGTTCACATAGAATATAGTGACCAAGCCGGAAGTTTTCTGCATAAATTCTTTTCACAGTTCTGCAGGATGATTACAATTGCTAGTTTCAAATAGCCCAATTTAACCATAACGCTAAGGTTATCTACCCTATAATTCTAGGATTTTAGAACAACTAGACGTCCTTTATCTCAAATTTATTTAGTGAACAGAATTAAGCAGTTCATGGGGTCCGAGGAATACACAAATTTCTTATGCTAAGGCTAGTGCTCATCTTTTATATATATATATACTCCCCTTGACAAGCCAATTTGCTATTCACATTGTTTTGCCATGGAAATAGTTGACTTTAAAAGTTAAAACATTACATTTGGTGTTGATTTTTTCATAATGATTCTTGTTTTACACCATATGTACTAAGTCATGAAGGTATACCTTTTGCAGACACAAAAATCATGCATTGACATGGTAGCATAAAACATTGTGTTAATGTCAACTGGTCAATAGAATTTGTGTTTTATGGAATTGATATGTACATTAAATCCTTGTTTATTGGCTTATATAGGTATTTATCTAACAACAGCTTCAAAGCATAATAAATACTGTCCATCTAGCAATAGTACGTTACCTTTTATTTCAAACTTTTCAAATCCTTTACTGTATTTGTAGGCATGGATACTTCATCAGGGAGGAAAAGTTATGGATTTAATTGACCAAACTCTTGGTAGATACAACCCTGATGAGGCAGCAATGTGCATTCAGCTTGGATTGTTGTGCTGTCAAGCAAGTATAGTAGATAGGCCTGACATGAATTCTGTTCATCTCATGCTCTCAAGTGATTCTTTTACATTGCCAAGGCCAGGTAGACCCGGAATCCATGGCCGTGTCGGACATTGGACCACAACCACCACCTCTGCTTTTACCAATACTAATGCTAGTAGTGGAACCAAGGCTTCAGGAGGTAGTAGGGTTTCAGGAGCTAGTAGTTATGTGGAGGATTTTTCTAGGAATTCTATCTCCACTTCTTCTTTTGATGAAGGCAGATGAGTATAGTGTAATCAGTTACTTAGAGCTTATTTTTTTGTAATATGATATTTTTATACTATTACTAGTATAAACACAACTAAATAAGTCTGATCTTATATAAAAGAATATGAGAATTGAGACCTTCTTCTATGCTGCTTTGAGCATTTTGGTGATTCATTAATAACAAGCTTGAAGGATCTTGAGGTTGTACTTACAATGAAGGGATTATTTTCATATTTTGAACTTGCATTGCATGTTTAATTGTTTATTGAACGAAGCTATTCAATCTTAACAAGGTATCCTTAGAAACAGAGTTTATGCAGTGGATTTTATGACTAGTCACTTATCCACCGAAAAGTGAACTCAGACAAAACTAGAAATTAGTTGTTGGTTTCTAACCGACAAATATCTCGTAATCTCGAGACCATAAAACAAAAAAACTATTAATCTTATGGAGTTTCGAAAGCATAAAGACAGATTGGAAAATAGTTGCTAAAATTTGTCATAAAATAATTGCAAGTTTATCAATTAAAGCTATTCAATTTTTAGCTAGTTAACATATCTTTAAAATTGACGTGTATATAGTAGATTTTGTGGTTAACCTCTTATCCACCAAAAAGTGAATTCAGACTGATCTAGAGATTAGTTGTTAGTCCCCAACCAATAGATATCCCAATACCATAAAACATTAAAAGCTACTGAATTTTATGGATTCTCAAAAAGCATAACATTCTATAGTGGAAAATAGTTGCTGAAATTTGTCTCAAAAGATTAAGAATGTGTTTGTGGGTTTAGTAGATGTATCGTTTTTTCTGTTTATCTTTTAGGTTCCCAAATTTTTTCCATGCTTATCTTTTAAAAACATTTCGTAAATGGTTTAGGTATATATACACACAGGAATTTAGTTAACAAATGTCCTTAAAGTACTAATTAAGAAGAGGACTTTTTTTAAAATAAATAAAATAAATATTTTATTTACCAAAATATATCATTTTTAGCAATTTTATGAAAATTCATCACATCTCTTATCTCGTTTACAGTATAAACGAAATAAATACACGTAGTGTAAACAAGATAAGCCACAATTGAAAAAAATGACGTATATATTTTGTTTATACTGTAAACAACATACATAAATAGTTATGACGTATACAGTGTAAACAAGATACGTTACAATAAAATTTCAGCAGCTATAAAAGGGTGTACAACTCTTTAGTTTCTCCACAAACATTTCACTTCTTCTTCTCTTCCATTTTTTTAACAAAAAAAAGCTAAAATGTCTCGTAGTAGTGGATATGTGATTGTTAGTGTGTATCCAAATTGTCATATGAAAAATCGTAACACGGGTGATATTTGAATGCGATAATTCCATTCTGCTAGTAAATTCTTTGTCTGAGAGCTGATATTGAATAGCGCTGGTGGTAGCGAGAGAAAAAAATTTGCAAAGGTGGGATATAGACTGCTAGCACGGATAGGAAATAGTCTTTCGGTTTTGGCTGTTTTGGCTCCATGATGACGAGCATGTGCGCCTAATATTTGACATTCATGGAAGAATCATGATGAAACAAGTGATTGAGCTTTTAGCGGAAGTCAGTAATGTTGGTGGCAGTGGATCTGGTCACTCGAATTTTGTACAGAATGACCCACCTCTTGCACCACCTTCGATATACGCTGTTAGTTCAAAAATATTTTCCTCCAAAATTAATAAACCTCCTCGTATTTTCTTATCTGCCTCTTTTTTTTTTCTTATTTCTCTTTCCACTCTATATATAATTTATAATTTATATTTTGTATTAGTAATTTGACAAATCAAAATGTATCACCAGATATTTTTCATTATAATTAAAATAAAAAATTTTCTTAGCTTTCAAAATTAACTAACTCCCTCTCTCGTTATTTTTCTTTATCTTTCTCTTTCTTTTCTCTCATTCTTTATTTTTCTCTACCTTTATGTTCTACAAAAAATAAAATTAACAACATAATATAATTTAAATAAAAAATATTATTATATATATATTTTTTATTTAATTTTAAATTTTTGCTGCTTATCTTTTTAATATATATTTTTATTTCTTTTCTTTTAAATATTTATTACATATAATTTTAAAAAAATACTAATGTTGTGATTAAAAGTTAAAATCAAAATTCAATTATTTTTAA
>NC_029789.2:134607304-134609862 GCF_000816755.2 Arachis ipaensis
GATATATCTAATTTTTTATAATTTATTCAAAAATCAATAATAAAAATATACTTTCTCAAATTAAAAATAATTATTAATTAAAATTATAAACAATAAATTTTCCACTTTCTTAAACTGTACGTATAAAAATATAAACTAATCTACAAAATAACATGTTTATTTTCATTAATTAAAAATATGAACAATAGATTTTTATTATAAAAAAGGCATATATATTTTTATATACCCTCGTCTTCTTAGAGGACGAAAACTTTACTTTTGTTCCTTATGACATTTTTGTAAAAATAATTGTATAAGACGGACATCATTTTAAAAAATTTATATTCTCATTTATTATTACGAATAAAAATACTAATACAAACTAAACACACTACTTATAGTTTCAACCATTCATCTACAAAAGAAATGCATAAATGCCGAAAAGAATTTTTAAAATTAGTAACTTTAAAATGTATTAACAAAATTATATGGTGGTTAAAGACACCATAATAGCAGCAGCCAATGACAATGATGGCTTTCCCACTCATGGTCAACAGACCGATGGTATTCAGTGGATAGCAGCCAAAAGTTTGCTTTCATTCCATGACACAACTAATTAAAATTATAAATTGAAGAATTGTTTTTAAATTTATAATAGAAAAAAAAGTATTCAAACCCGAGAAACTGGTAATAGTATCTTTCTCAACAATACTAATGGAAACCCAGCATGAAAGGCACTTGAACAAAATTTTAACCAGTAGCCACCATGTAAAATTGATGAAGAAATTCAAAACTACCAACAAAGGGAGAATCTAAGCCTCTTGTGCAGGGTAATCAAACACCACATCTTTGCCTGAAAGTTTCCTGTATACTGCAGCAAAAGCCTCCAACTTGTACTCAGTGTTGTTTCGTTCCTTGGGATCCAAGAAAACCTATCACCAAAACAGACAATTCAATGAAAATATAGATTCATTCCTTTTTTTCAAAAGATTACATTCATTCACAAGTATTAACCGTCTGATTCCATAACACAAACTTACCTTCATGATTGTCGACCCATCAAGACGATACCTAACACGCTTCCCAACGATCTCAGCAGGCAATACAATATCCTCAAGCATTGCCTCATGCACAGCAGTGAGTGTACGGTTGCGAGGGCGCTGAACTGCAGATCCTTTCTTTGGCGGCCTCACTATCCTACGGTTGGCAATCAACACTACATCCTACAAATTTAACAACATTCCAGAACAAATAATTATAACCCCACCAAAAAAAGTTAATAGACAAGGGGCTATATCACAAATAGAACTAGTGGTATTATGAATACTAAAGAAAAAAGTAAACTTAATGTATCATTAAAAAACTAGCAAGACAAATTTTGACAACTGATGATATTCTAGCTGCAATTTGGTTAAGCATAAATACAGCTTCTTAACATTAGATGACCAGAAATCTAGAAGTGTTCCATGCTAAAATAATGAATAAATAGATTGCAACGAACAGAAAATTCAACAAAATTCCAAATCATTAATATTGGGTGGAGCACAGGTAAAAGGAATGGGCAATTTCATCAAGGAACAGTGGTAACAAATATCATACATCTTCCAAAACAAAGGTGTTGACTGTGTAGTGCGTACCTTGCCACTGAACTTCTTCTCAAGCTCTCTAACAAGTCTTACATGAATCTTCCGGAAACCTTTCCTTAATCTAAAGGGAACATGGATAACTACAGCCTTTCGACCCCCAGACACATCAACTTGACTGCATATTAAAACCAGGGATACACATCAAGACTAAAACATAAATCTACCTCACAGAAAAACTACAAATAATTCACATACTTACACAGCTGAATTTATGTATAAATCTTTCAGTTCGCTTTTCAGCTCCGTATTGGTATTTTCAAGATCAAACAAAGCCTACAACAATAGAAGTTGAACAAAAGATTAATACTTGAGAAACTAAAACTGATAAGCAGCAGCACCGACAGCATATTTGTAAGCGAAATGAAACCTGTCCAATAGACTCTTCGAATTCAGTTGGCTCAGCATCCTTATCTTTGTGGATCTTCTTCCTGAAAGTGTACATCTTCGCAACTGCATAAACATACAAAATAGGAACTTTGTGAAGCTGTAGCTTATAGGTTGTTAATTCTTTTAAGTTCAATGTAAACATCTCCCAACAAGCAAGGCATAGCAAGACCGCCACACAAAAAATAGACCAACATACATACGACAAAAAAAAATAAAACATAGAACTAACACATTAATCACACCTTCCATATCTATGTTGATTACATCTCCTATCATGTTCACCGGCATAGCACACAGAACACAGCACAATCAAAGAGGAATAATTCCCTAATCCAACACATATTCTGCATGCCTTCAAATCTCATTCAAAGAATAAAAATAACATGTTCAATTCCCCCTCCCAAAAAGAAAGATTATCTCAAATTACATCGCCAGTATAAAACTACAAATAATATACGTCGCAGAGCGACGGCATTACCAACATTTGGTTAAAGTTAATGGATTATGAAACATAAATAAAAAAAAAAAGGAAAGAATTGAGATTTT
>NC_029789.2:134609887-134610469 GCF_000816755.2 Arachis ipaensis
ATTTAATTAATGGCAAAAATTTGATTCTCAGGTACAATGGTAAAACACACTGCATAGCTACAAATCATTCAAAGAGTGAAACTTAGATCCCCAAGGTACACCCAATATAACAGAATAGAACCATCGATTAAGTTCCCATTACCACATTCACACAAAAGAGCATACTTTTATTTATTACAGATAAATCCTAAAAGACACAACTTTTATCGCAGTTTGCACAAATCAAAGCTAAGAGAACCACAGATTGCATCAGAGGCTAATAAGGTACCAAGGTAAAAACTCGCCTCTTAGAGGGTAGAAGCTCCTCCTGATAGATCCGCTACAAAGAGTAAGAGTGTTCACGCAGCTCAGATTGTAAACCCTAGTTTGAAGAATTTAGCTTTAACTTATAAAGGTAAACCAAGGATTGAGATTGGATTTTATAGAGATGAACCGACGGCTCAGATTTAGTGAGGAAAGTATGCTTAGCCTAAATTTGAATAATCACTTTCACTTTGTATAATTAGCCTAGTCCAATTTTACACTGTTATTAACTTATTATTCATGGATTTATAAAATATTTTAAATTAATCTCCAAAAAAA
>NC_029789.2:134611120-134613429 GCF_000816755.2 Arachis ipaensis
ACTTTTTTAAAAGATGAAAAATAATTTAATTAGTTTAAATACTTTATTATGACTTAAAGTATCTAATAAGTTCAATAAGCAACACTCTTTTTACTTTTAAGTTCAAATATAAAAAATAAATATTTTTTATTTATTTAATTTAATATTATTTTATATTTTACTATTTATTTAATTTAATTTTTTATATGATAAAAAATAATAAAATATTCAATAAGTATTAATATTATTGTATTTGTATAAATTGATTAAAAAAATCAATAAATATTATAAATTTTAATATTTATCCTTCTAATTTTTTTTACATATTTTACAGGATATATATTCAAATTTTTATACAAAATAATAATAAAAAAATCAAAGAATTGATGCATTTTTTAAGAGGAAGACTAATATTCAAGAAGGAGAACATATAACTTCTACAATATCAACACCTATAAATAGTTCTTCTACTTTAATGAATAAGGAAGAGAGTGAGAGACAACTTTCAAAAATTCAAAAAGTTACATCAGATGAGTTTGACCTTAAATTTTTATATTAAATTTTTGGTCTCCAAAATTTTGTTTTCAGCTCTGCCCCTAATCCAATTTATTAAAAATAAAGATCTTGCATTTAATTAGAGAAAAAAAAAAAAGATGATGTATTTTTTGTCAGAGCTTTTTATTATGTTCAAATTTAAAAACATCAGTTTTTCATTCTTGCCGCTAAAGATACTTATTATTTCATAATTTTATGAACAAATTAAAATTAAAATCAAAAAATGAAAAATAAAAATAGGAAAACTGCAACCCAGCGTGGAAGAAAATTGAGCTAAATGGTTGCATGAATGAATGATAACATACTGCATCATAAGAATAAATAATATTAATAATATTCTAGTTGATGTCTATTAATTAGTTAAATATATAACAGAGGCAAAATTTATTTTAATTCTTCAAGTTATATATATGCATGAATCATTTTAAATTAGTTTCGGATGCCATCTACTTACTGTATGATCATATTTTCATCAATATATCATGTTAAATGACATGATGTAATTCAATAAAATATTGATGAGAAAAAAAAATATTTTATTTTCTCAACAAAAAAAAACCCTAGAAATTATATTTTGGAATTCCAAACATTATATTAACCAAATGTATTGAAAATTTTTAAAATGGTGTTACCTAAACACTCCTAATTAAGGGTTTCTTTAGGCACTATTCTCAAAAAAGATTTTTTTTTAAATGATATTTTTTTAAAAGATTTTTTATAAAAATAAAAATGATTTTATGTTTAGATATCTCATGTAAAAATATTTTTTTATTTATCAATTATATTTGGATAAAACAAGATAAAAATATTTTTTTATTTATTATGTGAAAAATATATTTTTTTAAAGAAAAAAATATTTTAAAAAAATATGTAAATTATAATTTCTCAAAAAAAATTATTTTTTTATTTATCTAATATTTTTATTTTTACCATTAAAAACTTGTCAAACACATTAAAAAATCTTTTTTATTAAAAAATATATTTTTTTTATTAATTAAATAGCGCCTAAACAAGCATTAAATACTGAATTCTATCATTGATTCACATTAGCTGGCCTCTCAAATTTATGAATTTGCATAGAAGTTACTAGAGAAAATACTCGTTTGGTTTCTAAAGTTACACTCGAGCCTCAATTCAGTTCTTAAAGTTTTAATTGCCTCAATTTAGTCTTTAAATTTTTCAAATTTTAATCATGTTAGTCCTTGCGGTGATTTTTGTCACAGAATCAATTGAAAAATTTAGAGACTAAATTAAGACAATTAAAACTTCAAAAACAAAATTGAGTATTTTCTCTAATTATATTGGTGGTTACCTTTAAAAAAATCATTACTGATACTGTATGCTCCTAAAGCGCCACAATTTATCCATGTTCATCATGTTCCACATATCTATCATTGATCCACGTTGGTTGCACTCTCTCATTATATTTATATATTACATATATCAAGTGGTTACTGTGAAGTTTCAATAAAATATGTATGAACTTTAATTTTTTTTTACAAGAAAATATTTGTTGGTATTGTGGTTTTTGTGTTTTACACAATTTACACTCAATTTTCCGAATATGATAAATAGACTCATGAATATTGGCTCTTCTCAACTTTTTTTTTTTCTTTCTCAACTTAACATTAGGTTACAAAAATGCACTGATCCCCGAAGCAGAAAACACAACAATTAATTAGTAGACAAATGCAATTGTGTACAATAAGATCATAGAAAATCTTTATTGACATTAAAAAAAATTAATCATCATATATTTATCTATATTTGTATAT
>NC_029789.2:134616703-134621810 GCF_000816755.2 Arachis ipaensis
TTTTTCTTTATATATTTTTAAATAAAATAATCAAACATTAGAATAATTAAAATTTTTAAAAATAATATAATTAATTTTTTTTATAAATATTGTTAAATTTGAAAAAACAAAAATAATAATTTAATGGTGGCTAAATATTATAATTTTGGATCATCCAAAAATATGTGTGACAAGTGTGATTTTGTGCATGCCAAAATTAAATAAAATTGCAATAAATAAGGTCCAATAACAAATATTTCATTCTCATGTGCCCATAATAGTTGTTGCTGATTTCAAACCCAAAAAAAATATATTATTCTCTTCTCTAGTTTGTAACTATACATTTCATTCTCTCCTCTTATTGCAACCCACATGATTAATCCCTAAGTTAAGGGAAAAAGAGAAATTTAACAAGAAAAAAATGAGTGTTCAATAGGGTTCAAACATTCAAGAAAAAATAAACCATAAATCTTGACATTGAAAAGAAAAGAAAGGGAAAAAAGTCAAAATTTGGAGCCAAGAAGCAAAATTAAATTTGATTTAATTCAAAGACAAATAAATAAATATATATATTTTCTTTTGTGCTTCCATTCTAATTTGTTGAGTTGGCTTCTTCTTGCACTTACCATTTAAGTACCATTTAAGTAAGATGAAGAAAACAAAGGTTGTTTTTTTCTGCTACAAATCAAATATCAAAAGTAAAATTTGGAGCCAAAGAGTAGATGAATGGTTTTGTTCTTTAAAGCCGAAAGAAAAAAGAAAAAAGAGAAGCAGCTAGGCGAGAATGCATACCAACTCTAATCACTACTATTATCCCATCTCTTCTCTGTGTTATTATTCTGATATTTGGAAAAGAAGAACAAGTCAAATGTGTTCAACCAAACTCAAGTTTTGGAAGCTTTTCTATTCTTTAAAAAGGGTAAATAGCCAGAAATTAAAACAAGGAGAGTGAGCACATTGTTTGAGTCTTCATAGCTTTTAAGCTTATCCTTTTTTTCCTTTATGGTTTTACATTGAATTTTCTATTCTTCAGTTTTATCTTTCTTTGTTTCTTATCAATGAAAAAAAGTATTATGTGAGGTATTAGAAAAAGCCATTGAGAGAAAAGACAAAGCGAGTAATCTTGGTGAAAAGCCAGAAAATTATGTAAACATTTTTGTTTGTATTTTTATTTTATATTCATGATCATGAGGGGATTTCTTTGCGTGAGCACTTAGTGGTTAAAAGTCTAGAGAGTGAACTTATCCAAATCAAGTTTAGGTAGAAGTTAATTGGTTAGAATTGGGTAGAATCTTAGAAAAATTAGTGATTATAATCTTTGTGAAAGATAGTAAAAATTTCACCATAGTTGTAGTAGAGAGTAGATATAGGCCACATTGCACATGGTGGTTGAACCAGGATGTATGGCTAAAAGCTAAGTCATTTTTTCTTCTCTATTCTTTTGATTCTGATTTATTTTGATATGAGACAAAATGAAATTGTCTTCTCTACAATTAATCTAGCAGACATCACAGCAACTTAGTACACTCAAAAATCTTTTGCTTGCTCTATCGTTAAGAAACAAAATAAAATTGTCTTCTCCGTAATTAACATTGCAGACTCAACAACAATACTAAATTAAATTTAGTTTAAAGTCAAAGTATATAAATTTAAAAAGACCATAAATTCAATCTCCTCTTTCTAAACCATTGATAACCTTCAAATATAAATATATATTTGTGTACGATAATTGATTATTTATATTCACCTAACACTCTTAACAAAAAAATAATAATAATAAAGCAAACCTTAACTTTAATTAATTACTGATTTTGTATACTCCTAAAGTGTGACAATTCATCCATGTTCATGTTCCACATGGTACATACAAAATCCTTGTCTAGCCAATTGCTTTGTGACACTTGGCATTCCATATCGATGTTGAGTGCATCCATGCCATATGCATTAGTGATGTTATCTAAAGTCTCAAACTGAACCATGTTTGCCATATTTGTTGACTCTGTGAAGGACATGCATGATGATCCATTATTGTTGTTGTTGTTTTCATAATCTGAGTAATCCACACAATTTGAACTTGCACCATTCATCATACAAGAAGGTCTCTCACATGGAATTATTTGAGTTTTTGCTGGTGTTGGTGTTGCTTCTTCAATAAGTGATGGATATTGCTGCATTTGAGTGACACAATCAGGAGACATTGTTGGAATAATTAATGCTTGGTTTTGGTTTTGCTCTTGGTATAATTCTTTTGATTCATCAACAAATCTTGTCCTCCATAATGTGTCAATCTTGAAATACTTCACTTGTTTTTGGATTCTTGTTCTCCAGAAGTTCTTGATTTCATTATCTGTCCTTCCAGGCAATTGTTGTGCAATTTTTGACCACCTAATTAAGAAATAATGAGCAAAGTTTAAGTGTCCAACTACAACCAAGTGTCAATTTTAAATTTTGGATAAGATCTATTACAGACATATCACGTATATACAAAAATCAACTAACAAATCAATTATTTATAGATGATATAAACAGAAATATAAAATATACATTAAAAATAATAAAACATAATATACTAAAATATAAAATTCACATTGAAAATAAATTAAAAGATTATGTTACGTGTACATTAAAATTAACTACCAAAGTCAGTCACCAGTATAAAATATATATTAAAATACAAATACATATTGAAAATAAATTAAACCACACATGTATTTATACATAAATATATTGATAAATGATCTTAGTGGCTAATTTTGATATATAAATAATATTTTTATAAATTAAATAATATATATTTATATACAAATAAATAATAAATAATTTAATAACTGATTTCTTTTTATATAACATCTTTTGTTTGTCTCTTATGTAAAATAAAGAAATTTATTGTTACGACCTTTTCATAATGACAAAATGTATGTCTTTATTTTTTTTCTTTTTACAAAAAGACTTTTCACATAAGATTAGATGCAATAATATATATTCGTATCCTGATAAATTATTCTATTGTCTTTAAAACTTATATTTTACTATTTTTACTTCTATCTTAAAATAAAAAGTGTTAAAATTTGCTACATTAATGATTCAATATCTCTTTGATATAAATTAAATTATATCCAAATACAGCAAAAGAAATCTACGAATAAATAATTTTACTATAAACATGATATATAATAAAACTTAATAATATCCTCTAATTTATATAGTCAATCCAATCATATGTTCTTATACAGTGGGTTAAAACTTTGTTATAGTTGTTCATCAAGCCTGAAATTAAATTGTCAATGAGCTATAGTTTAAACGGCATAGTCTTTTTATACTCACTTAGAGGTTGCTGATTCGAATTTCCCTATCTTTGATAAAAAAAAAAAAAAAAGTCTAGATTTTGAAAAAAATTATTTTAAATAGGGAATTAACCTAATGTCATTCTTAGCCACTATTTTTTATGCCTCCATAAAACTCAACTAAATATAAACCTAATCTATTGTGTTACAACACACTCTTCATAAGTTCTATCATCTGAGACTAACTTGTTCTTCCTTATAAACTTCTTAATTCCACAACTTATGCAAAAATAAGTTAAGATCAGTCGTGTAATTAAGTAGCATATTATTAGTAGTGGCATATAAGTGAGTTTTGGTTTTGGAGGAAAAGAAAAGAAAAGAAAAGAAAAGGTTCTTTAAACAATGGTAAATGCACCTGTTGCCCCACTTTGAGTGGAGTTCAAAAATCAAAAGCTTTTCTTGTGGGGTTAAATTTCCTCTTTTCACATCTGGCTTTAGATAATTAAGCCACCTTAATCTGCAACTCTTCCCTGTTCTTTTTAACCCTGCTTAGAAAGAAAACAATGAAACTAATATTAAATTAGAGTTAATTATTTGACTAATCTAATAATATTACCTGAAGATTTGGCCAGAAAATTCCATCTGCCTTCACCATGAATGGCAATGCACATTTTGAGAAGATCATCCTCTTCATGGGTCCAAGGTCCTCTTCTAAGTTCATTATCCTTATTATTATTATCATCTTCACTAGAGCAGCTAATAATGTTTTTATTATTGCTCTTTGATGAAAAAGACATGGTTTGTGACTTAAATAAAGCTTAGAACACTAACATGCATATATAATATATGAATAAGAGACTTTTAGAGGAATATAGAAAGAACCTAGACAGAATTATAAAGCAAATTGGCCTCTGCAAGATTAAGATTAATATTTATATATAGTTTTATACTGTTGTGTATGCTGATTTTAACATCTTAGTATGTAATGTATGACGTGTGTTTTTTTCTTATAATTAATAACGCCAATAAATTTTTAATTTAAATGTCATGTATATTAATATTATAACTTTTGAAAAAGTTTAAGGGGCAGCAACTTTTGTGTTTTCTGGCCAGCACTTAACCATCAAAACAAAAGTGAATGATCTCCCACCATTAGATGTAATCTCACACCATTAAAAACACTATTGATGGCCAACTGATGGTTACAAAACACCAAAATTGCTGGCCCCTAGCATTCCTCATAACTTTTTGCTAATAAGGGTCTTAAGAGATGAAGATACTAGTTAAGAATATCATAAACAAGAAAGTTTTATGAAAAATAGAAGATAAATTTTTTATTTCGTTGAAAAAATAATTTTTTTTTCATTTACTGTTTTAATTAATTCTTTTAAAAATACTCTTGAACTAAATTCAATGGATATTTATATTGAATTTTTCAAAAGCATCCTTATCTTTTATACTGCCAATGCAAAATATGTAACATTTGTCTTGTCAAATTGAGTTGGAAATAGCAAATTTAGTTTAATGTAATGTAAATTTCACATTTCATCAATATTTAATAAAAAATAAATTAATTAAAATGACATTAGAATTTGTTTAAGGTGCGTGAAAATAACACAACTCTAATTATATAATGGATATTAATTTTTCAAAAGCATCCTTATCTTTTATACTGCCAATGCAAAATATGTAACATTTGTCTTGTCAAATTGAGTTGGAAATTGGAAATAGAGTTTAATGTAATGTAAATTTCACATTTCATCAATATTTAATAAAAAATAAATTAATTAAAATGACATTAGAATTTGTTTAAGGTGCGTGAAAATAACACAACTCTAATTATA
>NC_029789.2:134623055-134634014 GCF_000816755.2 Arachis ipaensis
GAACTTTAGTACTTTAATTTTATGAAAGGTAAAAGAAAACAATATACTACTGCTTTAATTTTAGAAATTCCTGATACATAGATTCATTGCTCAGCATCTTACCCACTAGCTAGCTGCTAGAAGAGTTATAAATGGAACAAATGTTAATTACAAAATAAACGTGATGCTTGAACCTTCACTAAAGTTGAATCTGTCAATTATTGTCAAATGACAACTCAATTAATTGAATTTGCAATTTATATTGGCCACTTAATAATCAAGAAAAGTCTCCCCCTCGCTCTAGCTTGCAATCACTTCTTCTTAAATGTACGAGACATGGATCTTTCAAATAGGGTTGGTGGGGTTAAATTGTAATGAACTAATTAATTATAGAAGGGGTATCTTTTCTTTTGGAAAAAATTTTACTCCATTCTTTTCAGAGATACTAAAATGACATTCTCATTTCCTCTCTTATAATTTAAAAATTTTTTTTTAATTTATTTTAAATTTTTTATGTTAATTAATGTTAACTTTATCTATTTTTTAAAAAAATTATTTTTTACAAAAATGACAAAAAATAAAATTTTTGTTAAAGAATATTTTTGTAAAAAATAATTTATTTATTTTTCAAAAATGGATAAAATTAATATTAGTTAACACAAAAAATTTAAAATGGATTAAGGAGGAGGTTTCTTAAAAGTTATAAGGGAAGAAAATGTACATTTTATAAATAGAGGGGAGGAGAGTATCATTTTAGCATCTCTTAAAAGATTTGTTTTAAACTAAAGAATGTTTTTCTAAGAAACAGAAAAAAAATACAGAATGTATCCAAAATATAAGGATAAGAGGAAATTTCCAAAAATTAATTAAAGCAGAGATTTTTTACAATGTTTGTAGATAATATTCTACAATTGGTAAATTTATAATTGCTATAAAAAAATTTAATAAAGAAGAACAAGTTGTTAATGTATTTCTATAAAAAAAAAAAGAAAACAAGTGTATACTCCTCATAAATTTACTTTTGTTAGATACGCGATTGTCCCTGAACTTTTATTTCGTGGATAAATTTGTCTTTGAAAATCTAAAAATACAAAAACACCCCTTACTATTCAAAAAGCATGACAGATCGATCCTTCCGTACAAAATTCTCCTCCAGACATAACAGAGACAAGTGATGTGTCGCTTAGTTGGCGTTGTATCTGTCTATGTGGCGAGATGGGATTGTTGAGGAAGGTTTGTGTGTCCGTTGCGAAAAAAGTCTTGGACAAATAGATTCCTGTGACTTAAAACGACAACGTTTGAAAACATTGACTGTAGTTCTTGCGTTTAAACATAATTCCAAAGAAGCCCATATGAATCTCACACAATTACTTGATGCCCTAGCACACATATGTATGATCTTTTTCCTCAAAAAAAAAAAATAATAATAACCTTTGATCTTCTTCGGTTCTTCATTTTCGGTTAAGGTTGCACCAGTGAAGCTACGTTGGTGGAGTTAACGGTGTCGTCTATACTGGTAAGTACTTTTATTGTGAAAGTCATTGGGTTTGTGCTTTCGAACGTTATTTGCTATGCATGTTGTGGGTTGGAGTTTTTGTGCAATGTAGTTAGTGAGAGACATAGAAGATGGGTTATCTGGGTTTTAGGGCTTAGGTATTTCTCTGATTTGCTAATGTTTAGTACTGATCATGGTAGACAAGTTTGGTAAATTGGTCCCTATCTGAGTATTTTGTGCCAAACAATATTGCAGATGGATGATATTTTTGTAGTTTCTGTTTTTCATCACGGGGGGCTACTTCACAAGGGCCCTTACTGGTAAGTTAGTTTACCTACAGGGTAAAGTTGAGAGGTTTCCACTGATAGACTTGGATTTTGTAAATTTCGGTAATTTGATAACATTGTTCAAAGGACTGGAATATCAAGCATACAAGGAGGTATATTGGTATGATCCAAAGAGCAAGGATATAGAGTCAAGGTTGAATGTACTGAGGGGAGATGCAGAAATCAACCAGATGCGTCAAGCTAAAATGAAAAATAAAAATACTTATGAGTTCTATGTATTTTTTTTATCATCCTATTGATGACTCAGAGCTTGCAGATGGTGCTAGTAAGGAAAACGATGAGGTAGAGGAAGATGTCGTTTGTGTTGAAGTGGAGGAATTGGATCCGTCATCGACTGAGCATGATAGTTATGAGAGTTCAGAGGATGAGTTGTATACAGCTCCGCCTCTCGGTTATGAAAATAACAGCGAGAGTGGGAAAAATGGTGTCAGTAGGACTATATCTGGCAAAGGGAAGAGGAAACAAGTACCTGACTCCTCTAAGAGGTACACTCAGCCCAAAAAGCAACCCAAAAAATAAGCAAGACGTGTGTCTCAGAGAACAAGGTCTAATGCAAGAAAGAATGTGCCTGCACCTGAGCCCAAGACAGGTGGGCCTGCAAGACAGCTCAATAGGTCTAAGCCTGCAAGGGAGCCCAATAGAACTAGAGGAGCAAGGCCAGCACTAAGGCTGCGTTTGTTTACAGAGACAGGACACTGAGACAGAGACACAGAGACACAAAATTGTGTTTGACAGAGGAGACATGGACAGAGACAGTGTGTCCAGAGACACTGAATTAGTGTATTTTGTGTCCATCCTGACAGGAAGGACACGGAGACACTAACAAGAGACACAACTTATTTTTTATTTTTTATTTTTTATTTTTGTTAATTTTTCATAATTATATATTTTGTTATTATATTTTTCATTTCAAATTTTTTGAATGGAAAAAAATGAAAATAAATTGGATTTTCATAATTTGTTCTAGTTTATCACCAAACATAATACAAGAACACAACATTTTGTGTCTCTGTCCATCAGTGTCTTGTCCTATCCTGCTCTCAGTGTCTTGTCCTGTCCTGTTCTCGAAAACAAACACAGCCTAATTGACTATATCAGTGATGTAGACACAGATGATGATGATATTATCTGGGAGTATGAGTCTGAGGAGCTGCATACACCCGTTTCTTCTAAGGATGAGGAAAAAAAATTCATTGGCCTGAGTTCAATGACCAATATAGTTTCGGAGAAGGAAGATTTGAGCTTGGAACAAGATTTGCAACAATTGAGAGGTTCAAAGAGGTTGTGAAAGATACCTTTATTGTTGAAGGCAGGGAGTTAGTTTGGATCAAGAATGACAGAGAAAGAGTGAGGGTTGGGTACAAGGATGAAGAGTGTCTTTGGATTACCCACTTGTATTACAATAGGCAATTACAATGCTTCCAAGTCAATACTTATAGAAATGAGCACACTTGTGCTAGGGACTTTGGAAGCAATGCAGCTGATCAACACTGGATCAGCAAAAAGGTGGAGAAAAAGATGCTAACACACTCGCATATGACCACTCATGAAGCTATTGATTTTCTGAGAGAAGACTTTGACCTTACTGCACATCTAAGGTTGGTGTATAGAGCTGTAAAGGAGGCAAGAGAGAGGATGATGGGTAATGAAAGAGAACAATATGGAAAATTGAGAAACTACTTATTAGAGATACACATAAGTAATCCTGGGTCTTCTGCATTGCTAGACCTAACTCCTCAACCTCAAGCACCCCCTACGTTTGACAAGTTGTATGTTTGTTTTGAGGTCTGCAAACTGGGATTTAAGAGTGGTTGCAGACCAGTGATCCACCTAGATGAAGCATTTCTTAAAACCTACCATGGGGGACAACTACTTTCGATCATTGCACAGGATGCTAACAATCAGTTCTACGTGGTTGCATATGCAGTTGCAAGATCTAAATATAAAGAATCATGTAAGTGGTTCCTAACACTCTTGCAAGAGGATATTGGTGATGTGAGCAACCACGGTTGGAATTTTATGTCGGATCAACAGAAAGTTGGTTTCCTTTTTGTCAATCCTTATTTGTTGTGTCAGTCATTCAGTGGATTAAAGTTGTTTGTAAACTTGGATTAATTCATTCATTGTTATTAGGGCCTGCTACTGATGCGTGAGCATCTTTTCTATTTTTTTCTAGTAAATTTGCATGTAATTTGTTGAGTTTAATTAAGAATTAATTATATTTTAGCCACTATGGATGCTATTTTGAGTTTTGTGCAATACTGTTTATTTTAGGTAGCATTCGGCTGGATTTGATGGAGTTTCTGCAGCACAAGAATCAAAGGAGATGGCAGCGAGGAGCGAGCGTACGCGTGACTGACGCGTACGCGTGATTTGAAGATTTGCAAAGCAATGCGTCCGCGTGACCGACGCGTCCGCGTGACTCACGAAAAAGACCATTGACGCGTGCGTGTGACCGACGCGTATGCGTGACATGCGCAACGTGCAAAAAACGCAGAAAGACGCTAGGGGTGATTTCTGGGCTGTTTTGACCCAGTTTCCAGCCCAGAAAACACATATTAGAAGCTGTAGAATGGACAAATCAAGTGGTCCCCACCCATCAGCTGAAGACTTGTTAATTAATTCGAATTTAAATTCAAATTTGATTTTTAAATAGGAAAAGATATTATTTTAATTTTAATTTTAGAAATTTGATTTTTAAATTATTAGGATTAGTTATAAAAGGAGATTCAGATATCCCAGACTACAAAAATACAAATTTTTATTAGAATCCTTATTTTCTACTCTGAACCATGAGCAACTAATCCTCCATTGTTAAGGTTAGGAGCTCTGTCTATTTCTATGGATTAATTTTATTGCTTTTTCTATTTTAATTTATGCATGGATTTATAATTTAAGAATTATTTTCGCTCTTTATCTTATGAATTTGGGTGGAACGGAAGTATGACTTTCTTTTTATTTGAGTTCTTGTATAACTTGGAAAAGCTCTTTACTTGAACAACAGCTTGAAAACATATTCTCCTAAATTTTAATTATCTGGATTTAACGGGATACGTGACATATAATCCTTTTATTTTTGGGTAATTAGAGTTTTTGTGGCATATAAACTGGAATTTGATCATGTAGCTTCTAATTGGAATTAATTGATCAAGGAATTGGAATGAATTTTAGAGGAGACTAGAAATGTCTAAGGAATTAGGGTCTAGTTACATATAGTTTGCCATAAATTAAATCCTACATGATTAAAATAGTTAGTAAGAAAAATTAATCCGAAAAAATAGATAACTCTGAAACCTTAACTGCTTTCTCAATATTTTATTCCTCACATATTCACCTGCCTGTCTTCAAACTCTTCTTTATTGTTTAATGCTTTTGAACTTCCAAACACTATTTTCTGTTTGTTTAACTAAGCCTATCAAACACTATTGTTGCTTAATCCATCAATCCTCGTGGGATCGACCCTTACTCACGTAAGGTATTACTTGGTACGACCTGGTGCACTTGCCGGTAAGTTTGTGGGTTATAAATACCGCACCAGCTACCTGCACTGAAAGAGGTAATACCTAATGCACATGTCAGAAACTGTGTGATGCATATGTGGGAGAATTTCATAAACCGATTCAAGGATTTATATATAAGAGAAATAGTGTGGAACTGTGCCAGATGCACCACCATCTCTGAATTCAAGTCAACAATGGAAAGACTGAAAGAAGTGAACAAGGATGCTTGGACCTACCTCATGAAATTTGATCCTGCTACCTGGGTTAGAGCATACTTTAGCCATGGTCCCAAAGTCGACAACCTAACAAACAACATGTGCGAGTCGTTTAACGCAAAAGTGTTGAATTATAGATGCAAGCCGATACTTACAATGTGCGAGGAATTACGGTGCTATGTGATGCGATGAATGGTGCAACACAAGAAACTGCTGGGGATTCATGAGGGGAACTCGTGCCAGTGCAGGAGAAAATGCTGAAGAGGCTCATCAAACCAAGTAACAAATGGACAGCGGAGTGGATTGGTGATAACGAGCACAAATGTTTTGAAGTCACGTACAAGGACTCCAAAGTTAATGTGGATTTGATCAAGCATAGCTGCTCGTGTAACAGATGGCAACTCAATGGTCAGTCAAAGCCTGAAGTTTTAATCATGCTGTGAATCTCAATTTCAAACATGCTGTGAATTTTAATCATGCTATGAATTTCAATTTTAATCTGGCTGTGAATTTCAATTTTAATCATATTGTGAATTTCAATTTCATACATGCTATGAATTTTAATCATACTTATGCCATTTTATTGTTGTCATACTGTTGTCTTGTTGTGAAGGGATATTGTATATTCATGCTATAGCTGCAGTAAGAAAAAGACATGATAATCTTGATGATTATGTGCATCCATGACTATGTATGGAGTCTATTAGAAAGACATACGAATACTTCATCCAGCCAGTTACTAGTGAGGAATACTAGACAAGGTCTGAGTATACTAAACCTGCTCCACCTGTTTTAAAAAAACCAATTCAATATCCCAAGGTGCATAACAGACAAAAAGACCCAGCTGAGGCTGTTATTGATTGTGATAAGTTAAAGAGGAGTTTCTTTGTCATGTGTAGCAAGTGTGGTGAGAGGGCACACAACTACAAGACGTGCAAAGGGGAACCATCCAACCCAAACTGGAAGCCAAAGATGAAAAAGCCAAGGAAGAAGGCCAACGAATGCCTCTCACTTGTGGTGCTTCCATTTTCACAGTCAGCCCCCAAGAAGAGGTAGTACTTAGTTACTCAGGGATGTAACTGTCCCCCCGATAATAAATTCAGGGGTTTAGTTATCTATCTTAAAATTACTTAGGGTTTTATCTGTCTCCTTTTTAATTCAGGTAGTACTTAGTTACTCAAGGATGTAACTGTCCCCTTGGTAATAAATTCAGGAGTTTAGTTGTCTATTTTAAAATTACTTAGGTTCTATCTGTCTCCTTTTTAATTCATTTGGGTTTCAAATGTCTTATTTTATAATATGCTTCATTGAGACTGTTAACACTAAATGGTATTTCAGACTGTGGAGCAAAGTCACCCTGCTGCAACCAACCCTCTTCATGCTGAACAAAATTTCACAGACCATTCATTTGCTAATGAGGTATCCTCTCATGGACTTTGGTGGACTTTTCTTGTTGTTTTTGATGCATTCATAATTCTTTCAACCTTGCTGCAGGGTAATCCGAATACAAACACTGCCCCTGCCCCGATGTCTGAGCAAGAATCTGGACCCTCAGTAGCAGTGGATGCGACACCATCAAGGCCTCCGAAAGCACCATTTAGGCCTCCAGCCCATTCTTCATCACGCCTTGCTCCTAGGCCTTTAGACCTAAGCAAACCATTAGGAGGAACCCTGTGGCAAACAAACCCTCTCTACCTGTACCACCTCCCCAGCCTGAACAACATCTGCCCTCTCCATAACAACCAACTACATCAGGAGCCTCTCTATAGACTTTGACAGCCCTCAACGGCTGTTTAAGTTCATTCCCACTCCAGAACTAAACAAGCCTAGTAGTTAACCCTACATGTTTAGACTACAGTTATGACATCAACATCTTCTTTAAAAATACTGTGATTTACAAAGCAACTCTTTTTGAAAATAATGTGATTGTATAGCTTGCAGGCTTAAGTTATGCCTTATTTTGGCAGTAGGCATGTTTAGACTTCTTTGATCACATTAACATCTCTTTCATGAGATTAATATATGCTTTACTTGTCTAATCAAATCTCTACAAATTATGCCATTAACTTGCTTAGGGCAATAGCTTCATACACATTTTTTCAGTACTTTGCTGGATATAGCATCGTTTAATACAACACTTTTTTTCGAAAAGCATACAACTCTTGAGAACTCATCCCAAATCTCATTACAGCATTTTTTCTGACCTACTTTTCCATTTTTCAGCCAATTTTGGCAATAACAGAAGCAAAAATTACACTAACCACTACAAAAATAACCAAATACACATTAACATTTTTCCTCCTCTCTAGATGCAACAGCTTCTTCTCCAAATCAGTTAGTCTCTGTTCCACTACCTTCTTCCTAAGATACATTTTCAGATCATCAACCTCGTTCTCAGTCATAAACTTTTCAAGAACTCTTATTGTTGAAACATGGTCATCCAGCCATAAGAAGAACTTGCAATGACTGAAATTTTTCAACCGCATGTTTATCATTCCAAAATAAAAATCACATAAACAAGCTTGTATAATCAAACTCACTAAAACAAAATCACCAACTTACCTTAAAGAATGGACATCCAAAGAACAATCTATTCGGGTTCGTCGTCGTCCTCGATTTGTATAATATGGCATACACTCCACATTTACACGTCAGAACAATCTCGTCTTTCTCCTCTGCAGCTTCCACACATTTAACGGTAGACGGCAGTGGAACACGTTGGGTGCTGGATGAAGCTCCGTCGCTGGCCATTGAACACTGCACAATACCACCACTCTCAACCTCTCATAGAAATGACAGCAGAAATGGCGACTGGATCCATTTGAAGACTTAGGGCACATCAGCAAAACGACATCGTCTTTCCATCCAGGGACGCATTTGTCCCTAACATCAATCCACCTTTACACCTGTACACTGTTACGGTGGTGGTCACCCATACAACGCCAACTAAGCGACACATCACCTGTCTCCGTTACGTCTAGTGGAGCATTTTGCACAGAAGGATCGATCCGTCATGCGTTTTGAATAGTAAGGGATATTTTTATATTTTTAGATCTTCAAGGACGAATTTGTCCACAAAATAAAAGTTCAGAGATTAATTTGTCCTTTTCTCTAAAAAAATTTGTTATAGTGTCAACCCTCATAATTACCATATAAAGGAAGAACAAAATACTTGAAAAAAAGGAGGAGAATAGATGTGCGAATAATGAAAAATCTTTAAAGAGACCTTCATATGTTCTGGTTATGCAAAATATGATTATAAAGTGGTTGAGAAATATAAAAATCGAGAACTAATGATATTAAATATTCAAGATAGTGTAGAATCAAGTATGATGGAGAAGTTGCAGAGAAGTATTATTGGCAAGTCAGTTTATTTTCATAAATGAGGATGACAGTATTTCTTGCTTATTTAAGGATTGGTATATCTTGTATGATGTAAAAATGATAGATCCATTTAATAGTTCTTTATTTACAATTCAATTGTAAATATGGAGGAGACTCTTCAACCATCTTTCTTGTTGAATTAATTTGGAGAAAAAGAGAGATAGTTAGAGAATGAATTATATAGAATAAGAAGGGTGTTAATTGAGATTAACGCTATGCCACTACATGTATGGAGTGAGAAAAATTTTGTAAAGTTGTGATGGTTTGGGATACTCTTATAAACTAGGACAAAAATTCTTTTCTAGATTAAAATTTTAAACCATAAGTGTTATGATGGAAATTATATAGGACCACTAATACAAGATAAAGTTCAGTTAGAAGTAAATGAATCAAAATATGAGTTATTTCTTAAAGAGAGGTGTGGTAATTTTCTAGTTGTTGATGACAACATTGTGAGAGAAAAAAAATAGACAAGAGAATGAATATGAAAATAAAAGACCTTTGAGAAGTAACAGCCAGAAATCGAATAGTCATGCCAAAGAGTTGGAGAAAAAAGATAACGAAGGAAGAAAGAGAAACAACATAATAAAGAAGTGGGCGCAGTTTTAGTTTATGATATGTTGATAGTCTCGTCTCGAGGAGAAGTCATATAGAATGATAGGTGTGAACTTCTAGATATACAAGATATGAAACTAAAAAATAGTATTCATAATTCAATTTTAACTAAAGACTTAGAAGATGATAGATATATAGATGAAATGATACAAGAAACCCAAATAAAATTTATTAGTGGCACAAGCTAAGGAGTAGTCCAAAAATAGATTGTAGTGGATCATAAAATAGATGATGATGAATCAGCATATACTCTTTTCTATCCACCAGGTTTTGAAAAAGCTATTAAAAATGAAAGTTTTTATAATGGGTCGGATAAGAGTAACAAAGCCAATAAGGGTAGGGTTAAATGCCGCAGACGCGGAGGAGGGGGGAGTCGAGGTCAATGAGACTTAAAAAAAGATTGAGAGTAGAAATTGATGCTAAAAAATGCTTGAAGAATAAGAGAACAAAGATAAATAGTTCTAGGAATAATAAAAAAAAAAACATAAAAAAATTTTAGCAAAAGAGAAGCATGATGGTTGCTAACTAAAAAAAAGTGAGACTAGCTTGGGGCGAAACCATAATAACGAAAGAAAAGATATAGGGGCTAAGATGAAGTTATCCAAACTTAGAAAATAGAAACTCAATTGAAGCTGAGTTATAGTGATAATGAAGCAGCAATAGTGTATTTTAGAAAAGAACTAGCTAAAACTGAAAAGATTGATGAAATATCTATTAGAACAAGAGAAAAAAGACTAATTGAAGCCAATAAAAAGGCATTAGCTAAAGATTTTATTTACATGAAAAATAAAGAGGCTCTTGCAAAAAAAAATCTTTATATAAGATTATTATTAGTTTAATTTGATTGGTGTATGTGTGAGAGATTAGAGATTATGTCCTTCTAATTTATTTTTTTGTGTTTCACCTATTATTCGTGAAGATTTTTAAGCCAAAACCTTCTCCCCCTCTTAATTAAAAAATCAATTATTTATCAACTAATTAAAATTTTAAAAAAAATATATTTATCTCAAAATTCACACTTTTACCTATGGTCCCTCTTTTCTCTCTTCTTCTCTACTAAAATCACATACTAAAAAGAATGTTTAAACCTTTAAAATTAATACCCTAAACCTAACAAACATAAAACAAAATTCTTAGAGCATTCAAATAAACATTCGAAACTTAATACTAGAAGAGTAGAAATACATCTAGAATCACAATAAAAGTAATATTTAAAAATGAGATACCACAAAATGTAGTTTCAAAATTTTTAAAATAAAGTAAAATTGGGAGAAAACAAAATACAAAATAAACAAGTATATTCGAAAGATGACATAATTTTTATAAATCAATCACTAATTCAATTTATGTTAGGTTAAATATTTACAAATTATAAAAATATTTAGTAACCAAAATAAATTAATAAAAAATAAATAATAAATTAT
>NC_029789.2:134634046-134634318 GCF_000816755.2 Arachis ipaensis
TTAATAAATATTAAATAAAATAAGTTTTGATTTTTTTTCATCCTAGTATTACCGAAAAGTAAAAATCCTAAACCCAACACACATGCAATTATTCCCAAATCACCCAAACAGATATTTGAAACGTAAAACTAAAAGAATATCCAAAAATCCATTAAAAAAAAGTTTCGAAAGTAGAATATCTGTATTAGAATATTTAAAACTAAAATTCTGTCATTTTTATTTAAGTTAGGTTAAACATATAAATTAAAAATCCATAAATTTAACGTATATCT
>NC_029789.2:134640937-134641341 GCF_000816755.2 Arachis ipaensis
ATCATTATATTTTAATTCTTATAATTTTTTCTAAATTTTTGTTTGAAAAAATTAAAAATAAATTAAATTTTTATTATTTATTTTAATTTATCACTAAATAAAATATTTAATTTTTATTATAGTTGTAAAAATCGGACTGGACCGATCAGTTCGACCAAAAAACCAATAAACAGAACTCTCAACCGATCCGGTCTAATTTTCGAATCGTTTAAGGATAAAAACCGATCAAAGTCAGTAAGAACCAGTCAAAATCGGTAAAAATTGCTCAAAATCGATAAAAATCGGTTTAATCGAACCGCTAAAAAAAATTCTAAAATTAATAAAAATATGATTTGAACTTGAATCTTCTTTGTACCTACATGCTCTTCTTGTCAATAAAATATGATGTTTTTTATTATTTTACA
>NC_029789.2:134641487-134655264 GCF_000816755.2 Arachis ipaensis
TTTTATCGGTTTAACTAATAATTTATCAGTTAAATTAATAAACTAGTAAATTAATAGTTTAACCATTTTAATTTTCGATTTAATTCTGACCACTATAATTTTTATATTTTATTATTAGTATTCAATCTTATTCTATTTTCGAAACCAAAATGCTCACAGTAAAAACAGGTAGGCAGCAACATGGTTGACTAAAATGAAACAAATTAAATGATGATAAATATGATTTACGTAAATAAAATAATTGGGAAGAAAGTTTATGCAAATACAATTTTACAAATTATCAGATGCAATTGCAACATTTCAATTTGTATGTAATTCGTTACACCCTGCTGTAAATTTTATTAACACGTAAACCACTACATTTTGTCGCAGATTATGAAGAAGTTGGCTTACTATATAAACCGCGAGAGTTTCTTCACATTGTGGTTGCTTGAAAAATGCCTATGTGTGTGTTTTGCAAAGGCGTTAGAGAAAAGAGAAGTGATTCCACCTCTGAACGCATGTTCAGAAGTGAAGTTAAAATTTGTTACTTCTGCGTTCATGTTCATAAACCGCTACAAGGCTCTTGGTGTTTCCAAACGTAAACCGCTGCATCCTGCCGTAGTTTACGTGTTAATGGAATTCGCGATAGGATGTAGCGGATTACATACAAATTGAAATGTTGCAATTACGTCTGATAATTTGTAAAGTTATATTTACGTAAGTTTTCTTCTTAATTGTTTTATTTGCGTAAATTGCCCAAATAATTATATTCAAAAGCGTGTTGTTAATTATTGTTGTTATGTGGGTCGGCCAAATTCACTGCTTGGAATATGAGAGCATTAGCATAACCGTACATTTTTTTTTTCGGTTTTTCATGCCATCTTTGAATTTGGTAGTATAAGGATTAATTTGTTGTATTATTAAATTTTAGAGTTAAGGACAAATTGGTCCCTAACTTTTTTTTCTCGGACATTTTCGTCCCCAAGGATTGAAAAATACATTTATGTTCTTGACCCTTCTAAAATGCGGACAAATTTACCCCTCCGTTAAAGTGACTCCGTTGGACTCAACGGAAAACGCTGATGTGGCTCCCGTGGCGCTGACCTGGCCGTTACGGGAACACACGTGGCATGTAACTTTTTAAAACAGGACATATTAGTCCTCTCACACCAAAACGTGTAGCTTTTCAAAACAGGACATATTAGTGCTCTCACCCCAAAACGACGCCGTTTCACCCAAATCCCCAATCTTTCACATTTATGAGCCAGCTTTGTTTTTGCCTCATTAGCTTCTTTCTCCAATCGAACAAGCCGAGTCCTATACTCCCCAGCCTTCTCTGCTTCAACTTTGGCAATTTGCATCTCTTTTTCTGCAGTTCTACTCTTCTTCGCTTCTATTGCCTTCAAAACTTCAGCTGCTTTCTTTCTCTCCTTCTCCAAGTTTTTCTTCTCCTTATCCGCCTTTTTCTTCTCTGCCTCCAGGAGCTCATTCAACCTACTGATTTCCTTTTCCTTATCAGCTATACAAGCTTGAAAATCAGGTTTCTGCCGAATCGCATCTAAAAGACACCCCTAGTACAAAAAAAATCCCATTTACTGTGGATAGTGATGAAATATGGAAAAAAAAAGGAAAAACAATGAAGAAACTTACAGTCTTCATGTAGGTAAGCTATTCCTCGAGCAGCCCCAGCTCCAACCTTGACTCTGGTAGGCCAATTTAAAATTGGTTTGTTTTCGCCTGTAAAAGTTGTAAATTACTCATTAAGCTATAGATAAAATTTTACATAGGAAGGTACCCATTATTAACGTAAATATTAATGAATACATATGGGGAAGAATCTTGTATATCTACTTGCAAGCTGCACAATCATTAAATATATAATGCATAATTTTTTCAAGAATAATGTACCTAGCATAGAATACCAATGTTTCTCAAAAAATGGTATATATTATAGCAAAACTTTGCACAATTCAATTATTACTTACTTTATAAAGCTGCCTATGAACATATTCCATTCACAGAGTACCACTTTAAAAATAATATATACAACTAAAATTCAAACTTCTTTGGAACAAAATAAAGTCCAGCAAGAATTGATTATCACACTTAAAATCGTTGTAATAAGCTGAATTCGTAACCAAAGCTACATACTTCATTCTCTAAAGATATTCTAGCATTACATTCTTTAAGCTTCTCCTCAGCGTCTGCTTTGGCTCGTGCTCGTTCTTCTTCACATTCTGTAAAAAAAACAACATTGCAATGTTCACTAATTACAATTTAATCCAATTTGTTTAGTGAATCCACTCACATAAATTCCACTACATATGCATAAAATTTTTATTCAGATTCACTACTCACATCCCAAAGAAAAAGGCACAAAAATAAAAAATTGAAAATAAACAAATAAATAACTTCGGTTGAGCTTCACATTTTGAGCCTGAACTTCATTGATTTTGGTTTCTAGAAGCTTCATAGCTTGGCGAAGAGCGTTTTGTAATTCTTGAAGGTTCGAACACTTCTTCTTCCACTGCCACAGAGAAGGAAAATAACTAAATAAATAAATAAAGAACTCGGCTTTGAATGACAAATAAAGCGAAAAAGAGAAAAAGAGAGGGTTTTACCGCTTCACAGTGGGAGCAAGCAGTGGTGAAAACAGGTTCGAATAAGTGATCTGCAGAGAGAGCCATTTGCGGCCAAGAGGGAATGGAGAAATGTGAGATTCTTCAATCCATAGCAGAGATTCTACACCACCGTTCTCTTCGTCCTTGGGGTAAGCGAGGGAATGGAGAGGGAGGGGAGTAGAGTGTGTTAGGGTAAGCGAGGGAGTGGAGAGGGAGGGGATGGGGCAAGGAGAGGAGGGGCAGCGTAGGTGGTGGTGGAAGAGGGACTTAGGGGGCAGGAGGTGGTTGGGGTTGGAGGTGGCTGAGGATGGTGACCTACTTCACCGTTTTTGTGGAAGGATTAGGGCTCATAAATGTGAAAGATTGGGGATTTGGGTGAAACGATGCCGTTTTGGGGTGGGAGGACTAATATGTCCTGTTTTAAAAAGCTACACATTTTGGTGTGAGAGGACTAATATGTCCTGTTTTAAAAAGTTGTATGCCACGTGTGTTCCCGTAACGACCACGTCAGCGCCACGGGAGCCATGTCAGCATTTTCCGTTGAGTCCAACGGAGTCACTTCAACGGAGGGGTACATTTGTTCGTGTTTTGGAAGGGTCAGGGACATGAATGTATTTTACAATCCTTGGGGATGAAAATGTCCGCGAAAAAAAAAAAGTTAGGGACCTATTTGTCCTTTACTCTAAATTTTATTTAAAAATTTTTGGTTAGCTACATTTTTTTGTTAATTATTTAACTTTGATCTCACGGTGGGACTATATATTGAAACTAAATGAAACTTTTTTTTATTCAAATAAGATACTTTAAATCTTAAAGACCAAAACAAAGTTATGCCCAAACGTATGGACGAATTTAGTACTTTACCCATATTTTAATGGATATTATTTAAAGGTGTATTATTGATTAATAAATTACTATATATATATATATATAAGATAAAATTTAAATTTTTAACACTTATTTAAGCAGATTAATAGACTAACTATTAAACTATTTCAACTTGGTTAACTATTATTTTTTGAGACAAAACACTATAATAAGTCAAGGAGAATGAAATTTTATACAAATCAGCTAAATGGAAAGCTGATTCATGAATCCACCAATACACATTACTATATAGTTCGAATCAGTATGTTTCGAACTAGAATTACTCACACACGCTGCACATAGTAATTCGAATTGGCCAGATTCGAATTACTCATGATTTAATTCTGCCCATTCTTTTATTAAAAAATTAATAATTTAAAAATTAAAAAATATATATATTTTATTTCATGCATTAAAAAAAAGCTAACAAAATATTTAATTACGAGACTTCTTTAAAATATTAATGAGTTATCAATTCGAATTTCATACAATACTCTTTTGTCCATTTTTAATAGCTCATGAATATTTTTTTATAAATTTTTTTAATAAATTTATTTAAATTATACCACAAAAAAATATTTTATTCTATACAAAATAATTTAAAAAATGGCCTAAAAGATGTTAGGAGTACTATAAAAATTTGTAATGTCCTAATGACTTAGGACATTAAAGAAATACTCTACATAGTCAATAATAATTTAGAAATTAAAAAAATATAGTCATAACCAATATTTACCTAAATTACTAGAATATTACAAACTTTTATAGTACTCCGAATATTTTTTAAACTATTTTTTTAAAAATTGTTTTGCATAGAATAAAGGACATTTTAAGCCATTTTAAGCCATTTTCTATGCAAAACAATTTAAAAAAATGGCTTAAAAAATATTAGGAGTACTATAAAAGTTTGTAATATTCTAGTAATTTAGGTAAATACTGGTTATAACTATATTTTTTTAATTTCTAAATTATTATTGACTATGTAGAGTATTTCTTTTATTTTAAAGAAGTCTTGTAATTAAATATTTTGTTAGTTTTTTTTAATGCATGAAATAAAATATATATTTTTTTAATTTTAAATTATTAATTTTTTAATCAATTATTAATTTTTTAATAAAAAAATGGGCAAAATTAAATAATGAGTAATTCGAATCTGGCCCATTCGAATTACTATGTGCAGCGTGTGTAGTGTAATTCGAATCACCCTGATTCGAATTACTGTGGGTGTAATTCGAATCAGGTTTATTCGAATTATAGTGTGTCTGCGTGTGTGAGTAATTCTAATTCGAAACATACTGATTCGAACTATATAGTAATGTGTATTGGTGGATTCATAAATCAGTTTTCTATTTGGCTTATTTGTGTAAAATTTCGTTTTTCTTGATTTATTATAGTGTTTTACCCTATTTTTTTGGGTGGTATATACAAAGGGCAGCCGAACCATTTATTTCATTTTGATTTTTTTTTTTTGGTGATTTATTTTATTCTAATCTTATTGTTCCTTGTCAACTGTCTCACATGTGGTTCTTAGTTGTCTAAAAAAAGAGCTCAATTTCAAACACAGCATTCTGGATGAAGGACTCACAATGAAGAGAATAAAGACTAATATATAACGGAAGAAAAAGGTCACATGTAATTTTCACATTTGACTAGGATCCCGTATCACAAATGATTTTTCAACCTACAATAATCTCATCTTTCTTACTCACTATATTCTATTATCACAAATAATATACCAAAATTGCATTAAAAAAAGCAAGTTTTAATTAAAAAAAATCCAAAAATTAACAAAAATCTGAAATAGCCGTTTATCGAAAAGATCTACAATTTTTTGCAACTTTGGTAGGTAATTAATCAGGATTGCAGCTAATTAGTATATGAACAATAAAATAAGTTCAATAGAAAAATCTAAATCCACACATCTCTTTTTTTTTATTTTTTTTAGAGAGAATGTAAATTTTAAATCTAAAACTAAATAAAAAGAAACATCTAAAATTTAAAAGAAATATATCTAAAACCAAATGAAAAAAAATCAAAATCATTACAAAAAGAATATAAAAAATCTAATCGAAAAAAACATTCGATACGTAATAAAAAAATTTAAAACCTAACAAAAAAGAGATATCCAAAATTATTTTAAAAAATTCAAAATCTAATAAAATAAGACCTCCAAAATTATTGGAAAAAGAATATACGAAAACTAAGAAAAAAACATCTAAAACTATTTAAAAAATATCCAAAATCTAAAAAGAAGACACATATAAAAACATCCAAAACATATAAAAAAGGCACATCTAAAACCTAGAAAAAAGAAATATCCAAAACAAGTAAAAAGAATAACCCAAAACTTATAAGAAGAAGACCGCCGTGTTCACAGTAAGAGGACTTCGAGAGTGATGGCGTAGCGTCACGGCAAGAGAAGTTACACCGGGAGGCGGCGGGATAGATGATAGGGGATAGAGGAAGAGGCGCAGCTCTGCGACGAGAAGAGTTGGAAGAGGGCATAATAGACACTACAAACATTAATAGCAATTCACAACAATCACAGTAGCAATATGGCAAAGTAATATAAGTGTATGTACTCTATTGACAAATGAAGTACTCGATTGATTTATAAGGCAAGAATCAATAAAACAGTATACCAATACCACCCTAAGCTCAAAGGAGGTATGCATTATCAAATAGCAACATAATAGCTATCCGGGTAAATACCTTATTTGGTCCCTGACCTTTTTTCCAAAAGACAAAGCGCATTTTAATCATCCCGAAACCTCAACCAGTCCCCTATCTATCTATAAAGTTGTACAAATTGACTCCTGTTCCTGGTTGATAAATAGTGGCCCATATGACGTGTTCAGTGAGGTGCCAGGTATCAATATCAATTTGTTAAAAGGACTAAAAACCCCCTCACCAAAACTTAAAACCTAACTACCCTTGACTCTTGCTACGGCTACCTTCCTCTTCTTCCTTTCTTTCCCCTTCTCTGTTTTTCAACTCCCCCTCTACCCACAACTGCTTTGTTCGCCGACTGCATCCCCTTATGTTTTCACCGCTGCTGGTTGTCTTGCTCGATTTCTCCTCTGGTGTATGGTGACTATAAGGGCGTGCCGAAGTTGCAGATCATAGAGTTCATGATGAAGCTTATGATATTATTCTTAGGGTTGATATACAGGGTGTGCAGACGCTGAGAAAGGTGTTGGAAAAATCGGCAGTGTTTATTTTTCTGGTGGCAGAGAGTGAGGCAGCAATGGTGGAGAGGTTGATAGATCAAAACACGGAGACGGTGGACTTGCTACTTGTGAGGATAGCGACAGCGAAAAAGAAGGTGAAGTACATGAAGAATTTTGATTATTGTGCGGTGAATGCGCAGGGAAAGCTTGAGAATGTGGTGAAACTTGTAGAGTCTATTATTGATGCTAAGAAAGCTAGCGTTAGACAGAGGAGTGCTGTCATATAGGTATTATTACTTTTTACTAAGCAAATATGCAATGCTTGTTTTCTTGCTTGTGTTTTGTGTTACTAATATTGTGATTCCTATGTTATGTGAATTCCAGAATGCACCATAAAAATTTGTAGAGTTTGATCTATTGTGATTTGCTATGTTAGGGACTGGATTCTCTATAGTGAGCTCAATGAGTTGTTTGCACAGGTTGTAAAGGTGTATATATGATTGATTGATGGTGGTTATAAAGATGGCATAATGGAAGAAGAAAAAAAAAAAGAGGAGGAAGAGGAAAGGATGAGGAAGGAGAAAAGAGAGGTTGGTTCGGCGATGGTGGTGCTGCAGTAATGATCATGAAGGTGAAGTTTGATGATGATAGTGATGGAGATGATGGTGGCCGAAGAGAAAGGAGAAGAAGAGGAGGAAGAAAAGGGGGAAGAAGAGGAGAATTTTTTATTTTTTATTTTTTGGCGAGGGAGTTTTTAGTTCATTTAACAAATTGGTATTGATACCTGCCACTGTGACATGACACATCAAATCTCACCAGACACGTCAGATGAGCCACTATTTATCAACTAGGAACAGGGGTCGATTTGTACAATTTTTTAGATGAATGAGTGCCTGGTTGAAGTGCGCTTTGTGCCTCGAGAAAAAGGTCAGGGGCCGGATAGGACATTTATCCTACCTATTATTTTCTTATACTCTAATTCCCTTTTTATATCACAACCCATATTCCAATCTGTTGTAACTAACTCTGACCTCAACACAAGCTAATAATTCTCTGTGACGCACTCCTATTTACTTCTCATAGTCTTTCATCCATATGGGTGGTTTCCTTACCCTTTTGTTACTTGAGTTATTTTGCATAATGGCTTCATTAGGCCCATCCTCTTGTTTCTCTTGGGCCTCAGTATTGACATTACTATTACTTTTCGCATCAATTACTCCCCCCAGGATAATGACCTTGTCCTTAAGGTCCTCAGCAGGATAAATCTTCACCAACTCAAACCAACTGACCCAAGTTGCTTTAACTCTTGGTGTACCTTGCCACTCAACTAACACTTGGACAGTTTGAAAAACATCGTCGAGTAGCCTATATATGCTTACTATTAATGATCGCAGCTGTAAGTGGTTCAAAAGGTAGAGAGAGGGGAAGGTCAACGGTAGTCCCAACCATAGCCAGGTCCCTTTTAAATTCCTTCAACAGCAAGACATGAAAAATTGGGTGTATAGCACTGCTGATTGGAAGTTCCAGCTTGTACACGACAACTCCTACTCACTGCAGCACCTTAAACGGCCCATAAAACCGCTTAGCAAGATTTAAGTTACCCTGAGCTACCATTAAGCTTTGCCTATACGGCTGCAGCTTCAACAGAACTCGGTCACCAACATTGAACAATTTCTCTCGATGATGACTATCAGCTGGGCGTTTCATTTGATTCTGTGTCTGTTGGAGGTAAAACTTCAGTTCCATATCAAGAGACTCTCGCACTTGCAGCAAGTCATCTACATCCTTAACTAAAGATGAGTGATGCACATACCCTGGAATGGTTTGGGTTGGAAACCCATATAGTGCTTCATGTGGAGACATCTCAATTATGGTGTGAAACAAGTTGTTATAACAAAACTCAGCCCAATTGAGATAAACTGACCATTTTGTAGGGTGGGCATGGGTGAACACACGCAAGTATTGTTCCAGCATTCGGTTTATCAATCTCAGTCTGACCATCAGTCTGCAGATGATACATTGTACTATAGAACAGCTAAGTACCACAATTCATGAACAATTCCCACTAGAAGTGACTTAAGAAGAGAGGGTCTTTATCGGAGACAATAGTGGCAGGAAATCCATGATATCTTACCACTGAATTAATGAACTTCTAAGCAACCAGTTTGGTTGAGAAACCTGTCTTCAATGGAGCAACCCAGGCAATCTCACTGAATCTATCCACGACAACAAGTATAGTAGTAAAGCCATTAGAGTTTGGAAGCTTAGTGATGAAATCCAAACTGATGTCATCTCATGGTTTTGCAGGAATAAGAAGGGGTTGAAGGAGACCTTGTGGTTTGGCAGCAATATACTTCGTGCATTGACATTTGATACAACGATCGATGAAGCGGACAATATCTTAGCGCATTCCAGGCCAAAAGAACAGTTCACTCAGCCCCTTGTAAGTTTTCAAAAAGTCGCCATGATCCGCTGTTAGGGCAGAATGAAGCTGGGTTAAGAGAGTAGTACGCAAATTAGCAAAATTTGGCGCCTAAATTTGCCCTTTATACAGCACTAAACCATCCTTAAACACATAATCGGAAGGCAAGTTGTCATTCCTCAAGCGTTCTTGAAGTTGTAACATCTCCTCCATCTTACTATTGGCTCTCAATAATTCAGAAATGAGTTGAGATTGTGCCGCTGTGAATGCTTGGAATCGTGGATAGATGACTTCCTCCTCTTGGCGGGATAGGGCATCGGCTACCTTGTTGAACTTGCTAGGACAATATTCAATCTCAAAGCCATACCCCAATAACTTTGAGAGATAGTGCTGTTGTTCAGGGGTAAGGATGACTTGAGTCATGGGCTCCCTTAACCATTGATGATCGGTCTTGATCTGGAACCTCTTATCTAGCAAATAGTGCCGCCATTTTGTGACTACTTGAGTGACGGTATAAAGTTCCCGCACATAAGCAAATACTTGTTCTAAACGCACCCCTAATTTCTTGTTGAAGTAGGCGATAAAATGACCACCTTGAGATAGAACCGCGCTAATACCAGTGCTAGAAGCATCAATTTCTACCACAAAAGTTTGGAAGAAGTTAGAGAGTGCCAAAACAGGGGTGTTAACTATCAGTTGCTTTGAATGGTGAAAGCCTGATCAACAGATATGGTCCATTAGAAGACATTCTTTAATAACTCAGTCAAAGGGAAGACAAGTTGAGCATAATTGGCAACAAATTTTCTATAGTATCCAGTCAATTCGAGGAAGCCCCTTAATTGTTTCACTGTGGTGAAAACAGGCCAAGCTAAGATTGCATCAATCTTTGTAAGATCTACCTTTACTCCTTCCCTAGCAATTACATGTCCCAAGTACTCAACTTGTTGTTGTAAGAATGCACATTTTGACTATTTGGCAAAGAAATGGTTCTCCTGTAAAACTTGTAAAGTTTGAGCCATATGCCTCATGTGCTCTTCATGGGTCTGACTATACACCAGTATATCATAAAAAAACAGCAATAAACCGTCTCAAGTAGGGTTGGAAGACTCGGTTCATGGTTGCTTGGAATGTGGAGGGCATATTAGTGAGGCCAAATAGCATGACCACAAATTCATAGTGGCCCATATGAGTCCTGAATGCCATCTTGTATATGCCCTCTTCCTACATTCTAATCTGATGATAGCCGCTCTTTAGATCAATCTTGGAAAAGAATTCTGCCCCATGTAACTCATCAAGTATCTCTTCTATGGTTGAAATTGGAAATTTATCTTTCACAGTGATTGCATTCAGAGCTCTGTAGTCAACGCAGAAACGCCAACCCCCATCTTTCTTCTTCACAAGCAGAACCGGGCTTGAAAAAAGCACTTTAACGATCACAGATCACACCGGTTTGTAACATCTCAATCACTGACCGCTCCATTTCTACCTTCTGAAAATGTGGATATTTGTAAGGTTTAATGCTCACCGGAGTTGCACCTGGGACAAGATGGATTTGATGATCAATAGTTAATTGTGGTGGGAGTTGTGTGGGTTCTTCAAACACCTCAAAAAAATTCCCCTATAATCCTTTGAACATCTTCATCAATTACTGCTCGAATTGATGCTAGTGATGAACCCTTGACCTCCAATTGAAACAAAGAGGCAATATGATGACTGCTATGGAGTTTCTTCAATTCTCTGAAATTTAATTTTGCCTTTCGTAATAAGTGTTCGCCTTTAAATGTGACCCATCTCCCTAGTACCTTGAAATTCATGAACAAGTCGATATAATTAATATGGATAATACCCAGCCGCATCATCCAATGTACTCCTAGAACCACATCTGTGCCTTTTAGGTCCAGTACATAAGTGTCCATAGAGAAGTTATACCCTTGTACCAATAAAGAAAAATCTTGGCATTTAGTTGCACAATTAATAGAATCACCATTGCCCACTATTACCTGAAGTGTTGGAGTCGGGGTGAGGGGCAAATTGAGCTTCCTAGCAATTGACTCTTTGATAAAGTTGTGGATGCTGCTACCATCAATCAAAATCAGCAAGGGTCGATTGGCGTGTGCCCCTTTCACGCGCAGAGTCTCGGGGTGGAACTCCCCGACAAGGGCATTGAGACTGATTCGTGGAGGTTGTTCCTCCTCGTCGTGTCCCGCATCCTCCAAATCAGAGTCATTCTCCTCTTCAGGTGTTCCAGCAGTGCCATGTAAGAGCTCTTAGAGTTTCTCTTCACCTATGAGGAGCTCATAAGAAGCCTTGCAGCAATGCCCCTGGCTGTAATGCTCATCACAATAATAACACAAGCCCTTCTCCCTTTGTGCTCGAATATCTGTGCTGATTAGTTTCTTAAATGCCGGTAGGTTTATTTTTGGTGTTGGAAAAGAAGAGGGTGTGTTAGCAGATGCTATGGAGCTCGTGGCAGGGGTAGTCACTGGGTGAGAACTCTATTGGGACATAAACCGGGGCGGGTTCTGGGTTGGGGCCTTATTGCTACCATTCCTAGATAAGCTCGGCATTGTTGCGTTCTTTTGCTCATGGAGTTTAGCAATGGAAACAGCCTGGACATATGATGTGGGTTGGGCTAGGAGCAATTCACATTTGAGCTGGTCTTGGAGTCTAACAACAAAGAGGGAGATGATCTACTCTTCATTCTGCCCATTGACCCTGTTAGTTAATTCTTCATATTGGTTCTGGTACTTCTCAACCAATCCACCCTGCTTCAATTTTTTAATGATGGTGAAAGGGCCATAAAAGAGATTCTTTCCAAATCTGACTGTTGGTGCTTCTTGCTAGCGCTTCCAGAAATGTGTCCCAGTTGTAGATGATGCTGTTGTTAATGCCCATCGATACGATGCATATGCTACCCCTACCAAATGAAATGATAACACTTAAATTCTCTGCTCCACGGGTATTTCGAACGTCTCTAAATATTGACGGGCGCAGAAGACCCAATCTTCCACTGAGTTAATAAAAATTTAATAATTAATCATTTTTGTCGAACAAAATTAATCTTTTGTGGATACAATATTAATTTTTTATTTTTTTATAATCAATTGTCATTGTTCGAATTTTTTATAGTTAGAAATGACTATTTCCACTATTGGAATGGATAAAAATAGATACATATTGCGTTTTATCCAAAAATCTTTTCGAAAAATATGCACCCAATCAAGTTGGAGTGAGGTAGGTCCTTGCAGATATGAGTAATAACCTAAAGATGTCAACTTGTCATTTTTTTTTATAAGATGAATTTAACCATTTCCGATCTACAAATTTCATCCATTACTTAATTCTTACCAAGGTTTGAATCTATACGCAGCATATTAAAAGATAAAAAAGTTATCAAGTGTATCCGAGAATATCGGTGTTCCAATTATTTTAACCGTTAATCTTAATTAATATATATTATATATATTTTTTATAATTCAGATCAATGATTAAAATAATTGGAACACCGATATTTCTGGTAAATAATTGGAACACCGATATTTCCGGTACACCTGATAAGCTTCGTAAAAGATATCATATTTTACCACTCAATAAAAACCTCAGCTCCGAGGCCATTCTATTTTTTTTGTCCATAGTATTAAAATGGGGTTAAAAGTTAAAAGTCTGATGCCATCCTAGTTAACATCTTGCTAGTATGTTAGCCATGAGGCCTATTGTGACACGTCACTAATAATTTTTTGCTATGTACGTCACTAATATGTTTGCACCCAGTCTTTTTTGGTGCTTATGTTTGCACCCATATTGAGTTTATTCTTCAGTGTGCACAAATGTAACTCCAGCCCAGCCCATCCATTTTAGATATAGGACTTCCTTAATTAATTTATTAACAGTCCCGTCCGGAAAGGAAAAACTGAATTTATTAACGGCCAAGAAAAAAAAACACTTTATTCTTTTCAATTTATTGAAAATTAAATAGAAATTTGACAAGTATAGTGCAATAAATGTCATTATTTCCAAAATAAAGTGAAAACAACTTGAATTTCCAAAACTCTTTATATATATAGTAGATGATTCTCTAATTTTAACATGATTTTGTTCTTGTACAGAAATATCTATTATAGACAACAAATTAGTTACTTTGACATAAAATAGACTCAGTTATTAAGCTTAACGTGGATGACAATTTCTTCAGGAACTCGGTTGGTTTTATCTTAAGAAATCAATTTTCTAAAGTGTTAAAATTTGATGCTCTTTTGTTAGGCATATACTTATGCTAGAAAAAAGGGTATATATACTTGTATCGTTATTGATACCAACCCAATTTAAGTATGAAAATATACAAGATTTAAATGGAATTATTTCTGATATTTTGATTTTGTTACATCGTCTTTGATGGTCTCTCTTTTTTATATGCCTCATTAGATAAATATAATAGTTAAGGTGTTTAAGATTTAACATAATTCAAAATCTGTTTCAGATTCAAGACACATTTTTTTGAGTTTGGATTTATTATTTTTATTTAGTGTTATTTTCGAACCAAATTTGAGTTATACTTTGCGTTACCAGGTCCGGCCCAAAATTGTTTTTATAAACAAAAATTATTTTTAAATGAAATTAATAATATTATATTATATTTTTATATTTTAATTAATATTTTTATGTTATACAGTATTATTTTTATTTTAAAATAATTTATTTTTATATTGATATAACAT
>NC_029789.2:134655298-134663970 GCF_000816755.2 Arachis ipaensis
TTTATTAATCTAGTATATAAATTTTACAAATTTATACATACTAATTTTATATCGAATCGATCCAGTTTAATTCAGTTTATTTTAAGTTTTATCGGATCGAATAAAAATAAATTTGATGTCTTTTTGAGTTGAATCTGAATCTAATTAAACTCGGTCCAATTTAATCTATGGACACCCATAATAATAGTCAATAAATTAGTTAAATAAGTACTTTAAAGAGCGAGTGATTGTGATACTTCGTTTTACTATTTGTGTTTTATTTGTTTTCTAAAAAAGAAAAATATATGGATTATGTGTATAGATGCCATACAATAAGATTGAGACAAATTCTGATTAGACGAGAATGAATCAAGATTGTGATTTGTGATGACAGTGATAGACAAGTCGGCACAAAGATGATTATTATGATGATGATATGCTTTGAAACATGAAAGCGTGATTACCGGTGACTACTACATAATGTAAAGCAACCAATTCAAAAATTGAGCTCTCATGACAAATACATAATTCCAAATTGATGAGCTTTGCTTTCTCTAAAGATGTTTCTTTTTATTAAAGATTTATATAAATATTTATATAATTGTAAATTTTATCTTTTATATGTAATAATTTATTGGCCAACAATAAACTTTAAATAAAACTCAGATTTACAACAAATTAGTTCTTAATTTATTCAACTAAAAAATATCGTAGAAAACAAAAAAAACTATAGCTGATTTGTTCTAAAAAGAACATTATCATATATATTGGAATATAAAATATTATTATCCATAATGAAGTATAGAACATTATCAATTATCGAGACATGGGTTTCGATAATGAATTTTCACTATTTAGTAAGTGAATTAAGTAAATAATATCTTATTATTATTTAATTCAAAACCTTCATTTATAAATAGATTCTAAAAAGAAAAGTTTTAACACACTAATAATATAACACATAATAGAAAACATATATGTAGTTACTTATTTCAAGTAGTCTTTTAATTTCTTTAAAAAACATATTATGTATATAATATTAGTGTAAAGGTGTTGTGTTATTTGAGTGACACATATTAAAAATTAATAATAAATTTTTTTCTTTCTCCTATAATTTTCTAGCTCTATTTTCATCCATCTTAATTCTATGACATAACTTTCTTTTCTTTTCTTTATTTTTAACAGATAAAAAGCTAGTCAAATCAAAATTCTATCTTCTTTAACCTGCTGATAAAGCAAACGCAAGTCTATATGACCCAAATTTTCAAAGAATATATAAGATGTAAAGTGATAGGAGTGCTTAAGTTTCAATAACAGCTTTTAGTTGAGTTAGTTAGAATACAACTAGTAAGCTTTGTTTTAAGTAAATATAATTAGCCTTGTGTTGAGATAGTTAGCTGTTGAATTAGAATTAGTTAGTGGCTGAAAGATTCCAGAGACCCTTGCACTAAGTTGCAACTATAAGTAGCAACACTCATTGCTACATTACCACTTTTTCATAATATAATCCACATATTCACTTTTCTTGTTCTCTTCTTCTCTGAACCTTCTTCTTCAACTCTTTGGGTCTTAAATCTAGGTTCTTGATACCCTTCATGGTATCAGAGCCGATGGTACCACAACTTCTGTAAAGGTCTAAGAAAGCAGATCTAATTTAGTTGAAGTTCAACTACAATGGTGCAAGAGTTTACAACAACACTGATTTCAATGAAATTGGATGAGGATAACTATCTACAGTGAAAAGAGTGAAAAGACCAGATAGAATCAACAATTGAAAGAAATGACATGCTGAATCACATCATGGGAGAAGAAATACCCCTGCAATTTCTAGTCTCAGAGAATGGTGGAGCTGGTACAGTGAATCCTGAGTTTCAGAAATGGGAAAGGAAAGATGCACTCCTCAAGTCATGGTTGTTAGCTTCAATGAGTAAACCGTTCACAACAAGAATAGTTAGATGCACTATACATGTCAAGTTTGGAAGAGGTTGGAAGATCATTTATCCTCTCAGATCAAGGCCAAGGTGATGCAGCTAAAGAACAAGTTGAGCACCATTCATATTGGTGCTTCTGTTACTGAGTATGTACTGTCAATAAAAGGAACCATAGATGTGTTAGCTTCTGTAGGAGAGTCTAGAAAAGAAAGTGACCATGTGAATGCGATCTTGAACGGTTTGACTGAAGAATACTCTTCAATGATAACCTCTATTTTAACCACAAGGTATCAAGGTATAACAGTAGGTGAGTTAGAAGCCTTACTTTTAGCACATGAAAGCATGTTAGCAAGATTTTGGAGACTAGAAGCTTTTATTCGAGCTAATCTAGCTCAGCACTTTCAATCTAGACAAAATTAGATGTCAAGAGGTGGATTTAGGGGTGATTTTTGAGAAAAAGGTGGCCGGCTGTATAGAGGAGGCAAAAGCTCATATACATGTGATAAAATGGTGTAAAATCATATAATAGAAGTAGAGCACCACAAGCTCAATCCTCTTTTGGCTATGGAAGGGGGCAGTATGGAAGAGAAAACTATAGTGATTCAAGAAACTATGAGGATTCAAGAAGCTACAGTCAGGGAAAAAATTACATGGGAGAAAGATCTCAAATTGATTAGCCATAATGTCAAGTCTATGATAAAATAGGCCACACAGCGAAGACATGTTGGTACAGGTACGGTGAGGAACAGTATGATACAGGCTACAATGAAAAAGGCTACAACAATCAGGTATCTCAATCCAAGGCTAATTATAGCAATGTGCTGTCAACTCCAGCAACCATTCAGGATCTAAATTGGTACTTGATTCAAGTGCTACACATTACATGACACATGATGAGCAAAATCTGATGGAAAAATAGGAGTATGAAGGAGATGAGCAAGTTGTGATAGGCAACGAAACAGGTTTGCAAATCAATTTTATTGGTAATTCATGTTTTAAGTCTAATTTGAACTCTAGGTTATTTTTTATGAGAAAATTATTGCATGTACCTGAAATCACTAAGAATTTGATGAGTGCGTATCAATTCTGCTATGTTAACAAAGTAATCTTTGAATTCCATGCTGATAAATATTGTTTAAATCACAGGAAAACAAGGAAGTTGTTCTTCTAGGAAATGTTGATAGGGGAATTGTATAAATTTGTCAAGTTCATCACTTCACACATACTAGCAGCTTATGTTTTTTCATTGAAAAGCTTGAATCAGCTTCTTCTCTGGCATACTAGATTAGGACACCTAAATAAAAGTGTCATGTCAAAAGTTTTTAGTGCTTGTAATTTTTCTTTTACAATTGATAAACTAGAATGTCTAGCTTGTTGTATTGGCAAAATCGCATCAATTACCCTTTTCTGCTTCACAAACAGTGTACACAAAACCATTAGAACTTGACAGATATTTGGGGCTCAGCATATCTGACAATAATGGAAATTGATATTTTGTGAATTTCATTGATGCATTCTTGAAGTTTACTTTAACATATCTTCTTAAATCTAGAGCTCAACTTAAATCGGTCTTTAATCACTTTCACCAAATAATTGAATTGCAACTAAACAAAAAACTAAAGATGGTACAAAGTGACAATGTGGTTGAATATGTTGGTTTGTCAAAGATTTTGCAGGAAATAGGAGTATGTCACAAGTTCTCTTGTTCGCATGTGAATCAACAAAATAGCTCAGCAGAAAAGAAACATAGGCATGTAGTTGAAATGGGACTAACATTGTTGGCTGAAGCTTCAATGCCTACCAAATTTTGGGGAGAGACATTTACAACAGCAGCCAAGTAAATCAATGTGTTACCTACATCAGTTTTACATGGATAGTCATCTACAGAGAAATTGTTTGGGAAGAGACCTCCCTATGAGAACCTAAGAGTGTTTGGGTGCTTATGCTTTCCTCACCAAAGAGCATTCAACAAGCACAAGTTGGATTTTAGGTTATCAATGTGTACATTTGTTAGGTGTGGTACAGCTCAGAAAGAGTACAAATACCTCACTCAACAAGGGAATATTATTACAACTCCGAATGTAGTTTTCTTTGAAGACAATTTTCCTTTTGAAGAAGCAGCAAAGTAGGGACAGATGCTAGATGATCCAAGCTCAACCCCAGCAGTTTTAATGATGCTTAAAATTCCTTCAATTAATATTGATGATAGACAACAGAAGCAACAACCCAGTTTAGACTCAAGATAGCAGCACCAACAATTAGTAACAAGAGTTCATCAGTAGCAGCATGACATAGTCTTGAGACACCAACAGCAACAAGTAGCACAAGTAAGTGAAAACAGGCAGCAACAGTAGGGTAGTTCAGTGTCAAGTTCATAGCTCTAATGGTTCCAAGAATTCCCTTAATCAACATTAATTGACAGCGGCAACAACAGCAGCAGTTAGAAAGCATCTCTAACATCATCAGATAGCAACAACAGCATCAACAATTGAACAATTATGCAAAATATAGACAGCAACAACACCAACAACATTTCATTAATTCAGCAAACAATAGGCAGCAGCAGCACCAGTAACATTTCACTAATTCAGCAACTAATCCAGCAAACAATAGACAACAGCAGCACCATCAACATTTTGGGGAATTTTCTGATAGAATCAGCAATTAATGTTCAACAGTAGCAACAACCACAATTGGCAAACTCAGCAATTAGTGTACAACAGCAGTAACAACAATAATTAAACAATTCAACAGTCAATTCACAACAATAGCAGCCACAACAATTAATAATCAGTCCACAACAGCAGCAGCAGTACCAATTGAACAATTCAACAGTCAATACACAACAGTAGTAGCCACAACAATTAATCAATTCTGCTAGGGCTGAACATGGATCGGATAATATCCGCAGATCCGCGGTATTTATCCGCATCCGATCCGCAAATTGTGGATATTATCCGATCCACACCGTCATCGGATTATCTGTGGATCCGCACACTTAATAAATAAATAAATATATAATTAAATAATATATATAGCTAACTTAAAAAAATCAGAAACCCTATTCTTAACCCTAAACATTTCAATACGGCGCTATACCCTCACTGTGATCTCTTTCACTCATCTCCCTCGCTATGCTCCTCTCACAATCGCACTTCTCAAACAAATCCATGTCTAATATGCTCATCAGTGACCATCACCGGCATTCACCTCTTCTTCATCCTCTCACAATCACGTCGTCTCCTTGCCGGTCTCTCAGCTTCGTTGCCTCGCCGTCTCACAGCCGTCTTCTCTTCTCTTCCTTGTCGCTCCACCTCTCCGTCTCTGTTCTCGCCTTCATCGTCTTCTGTTCTTGTCGGAGCTACCTGGTGTCTTCTGACTTCTGTGGTGTGAGTGGTGCTGGCTGGTGCAGCTGTGATGCTCCTCTGTCGTTGCTACCTTCATCGTCTTCTCTTCTTGTCGGAGCTACCTGGTGCTATTGTGGAGTGCTTCGTTCATCAAGTGATTTTTTTTGTTAATTTTTTATATGAAAATTGTTATACTGAAAAGAAAAAATCTTTTCTATTATGAGAATAAGGTGCTGTTGTTCATAAGTTTAATTTTTTTTTGAAAAATAATTTTACTTCTTCAATTGTTAAAAGGTTTGAGTTGCTGCTGTTATGATTTTATTTTATTTTTTAATAATTAGATATCAATGATCATATCTGACCCTTGAGTTGTTGTTGTAATGGTTTAATCTTTTGTTATTTTAAATATATATAGTTTTAGTCCAAATTTGCGGATATATCTAATATCCGATCCGATCCTATCCGCAAATATGCGAATCGGATAGGATTGGATCTGAGTGCGAAAAGTGCGAATATCGAATCCGATCCGATGAAGTTTGTGCAGATCGGATAAAAAATTTGAGCATATCCGATCCGATCTGATCCGTGTGCAGCCCTAAATTCTGCAATCAGTCCACGACAACAGTAGTAGCAACAATTGAAAAATTCAGCAGTCAATACACAATAACAGCAACCACAACAGTTAACCAATTCAATAATTAGTCCACAACAGCAGCAACATCAATTGGTCAATTTAGCGAACAGGCAGAAGTAGCAACAACAATTACAATTAAGGAACAATTCAAGATTTAACATACAGCAGCATCAGCAAATTAGAAGCAGTTCTGATATTATTATTCAGCAGCACCAGCAGCAAAAATTAAACACCTCAGAAGTCATTAGACAATAGCAGCACTTACAATAACTAGGGAACAATTCAGAGTCCAGCAAGCAGCAACAATAACTGAGTAATGCAAATATCAACAGACAACAACAACTATTAAACAAGGCCAGACACCTTATTCAGGACCAGTAAGATCAGAATATAATGAACAGCAGCAACAACACTATGATAGCAGAGTTAGACATGAAGAACCAATCCGAACAGTAGCACTTCAAAAACCAGCAGCAGCATCAGCAACTTCTATCCCAATACCTATAAATGACATTGAAATTTTTTTTTCACTTGATGAAGAAGCACCTCCAACAGTAACAACAACAGTGAATACACGCTCTATGGTCACCAGAAGCAAAGCTGGTATCTTCAAACTAAGAGTGTTTCTAGCCAATGTGGAGCCAAAGAATGTACAACAAGCACTTCAATCCCCAAAATGAAAGGCAGCTATGGACTTGGATTATGAACCCTGATGAAAAATAGAACTTGGTAACTGGTCACTCTCCCTCCTAACAGAGAAGCAATAGAAAGCAAATGGATGTTCAGAATTAAATACAATATTGATTGGTCATTGCAAAAATACAAGGCAAGGCTGGTAGCACAAAGGTATTTACAGAGACCAGGGTTTGACTTCACTGAGAGATACAGTCCAGTGGTCAAGCCTATTTCAATTAGAATTTTGTTATCAATTGCCTTACCTGAATCATAGACAATTAGGCAATTGGATGTAAACAATGCCTTTCTACATGGAGATTTGATGAAAGAAGTGTATATGAAATAGCCAAAGGGGTATGAAAAAGGGGATTTTTCACTTGTCTGTAGATTAACCAAGGCTCTCTATGAATTAAAGCAAGCTCCTAGAGAGTAGTATCACAAGCTTGCTAATGGATTGACAGAAATTGGGTTCAAAGCAACAAAATCAAATGTGTTAGTGTTTCTAAGGGTGATAAATGGAGCGAAGATCTTTGTGTTGGTGTATGTTGATGATATAATCATCACAGGAGAGTCTAAAATACAAGTACAAGAAGTGATAAAAAAAACTGAATGCAAAGTTTACACTCAAAGATATGGGCAATCTTCACTACTTTCTTGAAATTCAAGTAACTAAGACAAGTGATGGAGGACTGCTTCTCTCTCAATAGAAGTACTTCAATGAGGTATTAAAGAAAGCAAATATGGAAGGTTGCTCAAGCTGTCACACCCCTCTGCCCTCAACAGTGAAATTATTAGCCTTTGGTGATTCTAACTTTGGTGACCCTCAATTTTATAGGTCAATTATTGGCAGCTTACAATATCTAACAGTGACCAGACCTGAAATTTCATATATTGTATATAAGATGTCACAATTTGTACAAGCTCCTTTAGAAACTCATTAGAAGATGGTGAAGAGAATACTCAGATATCTCAGTGGTACAATAAATCATGGATTGCACTTAAAAAAAGCTAATTCTATGAAAGTCACAGCCAACAGTGACTCAGATTGGGTTGGGGATCCTGATGATAAGAAGTCTACAAGTGAGTATTGTGTATTTCCTGGTTCAAAATTGATTTCCTGGGCTTCAAAGAAGCAGACAACAGTAGCAAAATCAACCACAGAGCTGAATATAGGAGTATGGCAGACTTGGTAGATGAGCTAATTTGGGTGAAAAACTTAATGTTTGAGCTACAATTTTCACCAAAAGAGGCATCTATGGTCTACTGTGATAATTTAAGTGCAGTCCTACTTGTTGTCAACCCAATCATACATTCAAAATCCAAACACTTTGAGAGATAGACCTTCATTTTGTTAGGGATCATGTGAATAGCAAAGACATTAGAGTAAGTCACATTTCAGGAACCATGTAGGTGGCTGATATTCTAACAAAGGATGTGTCTTTCGACAATTTTCTTCGTTTCATCAGGACTAAACTGAGTATTAAAGAATTAGACAGTACAACTGAAGAAATGAAAAGAAGAGGGATCAGAAGCAATGATCAGCAGAAACAACAGAACAAAATAACTAGAGGTGATGATTCATGATGATTGAAGTAAGGCAAGACACAAAAAAGAAGAAAGTAGAGATGATAATAGGAGTGCTTAAGTTCCAGTAACATCTTTTAGTTGAGTCAGTTAGAATGCAACTAGTAAGCTCTGTTTTAAGTAAATACAGTTAGCCTTGTGTTGAGAGAGTTAGTTAACTGCTGAATTGGAATTAGTTAGTGGCTGAAAAATTCCAGAAACCCTTGCACTAAGTTGTAACTATAAGTTGCAACACTTACTGTTACAATAACTACTTTTTCGTAATACAATTTATAGATTCACTTTTTTTTATTATTCTCTTCTTTTCTAAACTTTCTTCTTCAACTCTCTAAGTCTTAAATCTAGATTCTTGATACCTTTTACAAAGAATAAAAGAATTATTTGAGGCATATGAAAAAATTTTTACAACACAATTCTAAATTAATTTGCAGCACCTTAGTTGGGCTTTCACTCTCTTTAAATAATACTAATATATTTGTTATTTGTATTCTTTTATTTATTAAATATATAAAATTACAACAA
>NC_029789.2:134664010-134664331 GCF_000816755.2 Arachis ipaensis
CATTATTCTTTAATAAAAAATTATTACGTTCAAATATTATAAATAACAAAATGTATCTTTTAAATGAAAGATATTTTAAGAATATAAGTTTGTGCATCAATATATGTATAGTAGATTAGTGTATTAATAAGTACAAACAAGCCTATTAAATTACTTTTTATTTATTTAATGTGTATAAAATGAACAAATGTAAGATTAGTCGATAAAATGTGTTTTTACTGAAAAGATACTTTTTATTGAAAATATTTTTTGTGCATCATATTGGCACACATTTTTTATATAATTAATTAATTTTATTTTTTGTTGAAAAACTTACCCTAA
>NC_029789.2:134664469-134665242 GCF_000816755.2 Arachis ipaensis
TTGATATTTCAAACTATATTTTAAAATGGGTAATGATATAGAATCGGTATAATTTAATTAGCAAAATTTAAAAAATACTAAATTATTAGATTAATAGTATTAAATTGCTAACTAAAAGATATTAGTCATTATTTGTTGTTAATTTCCTTTTAAAATAAGATACAATGGAACTCTCTTTTTATCCCTACCTTTTCTTCTCCATTCATAGTTGATTTCATAGACAACCATCCACTATAGTTCAATTTTTCTTCTTCTAAATGTTTCCTTCGGTGCCACGAAGGATGTATTTAGACATAGCAGCATAAATTATAAGTGGGCATCATATCATATCGTATCATCTATCTTTTGGGCCAAATTATATTAGCCAGATTCTAGTAATTCAATTTGGCATATTTCCGAGGTAGTTCAAGTATATATATGATTGCATAATAGGTTTTCCCCTTATAAAGTTTGTCAGAACAATTTAAATAATATATATATGAACTGTTGAAATCTTATCGAGTATGGCGACTGCTAATGGATATCATCATATTTGTATGATCTTATTCAGGTGAATGCACGCAATTGAGCCACGTATATCTTATCTTCAGCAACATGGTGCTACTGTTCTGACTTCATAGTGATACATGTACAGAGAAAGAAAAGAATATAATATAAAAGAAATTAAAGAATGTTCATTATCTATTTTAAAAGAAAACAAAGTATATATCAATTCCATACATTAGTCTATGTACTTAAAAGAGGATTAAGTACGATTTTGATGTTTAAGTTAG
>NC_029789.2:134665311-134666107 GCF_000816755.2 Arachis ipaensis
TTTTTTTTTTTTTTTTTTGACTTTGTTTTAATTATAAAATTGTTCCAAATGTTTAACTTAATTTTAAAATCGTTCTTCGGACGAAAATTTTCTTTTCCTTTCTTTTTCAAAATCAACCAGAAACAGAATAGAAGCTGAAGCTGAACCAGAATCCACCATCGCCACCATCATCTTCATCGAAGCATTAGTAACAACAGTAACAATAATGTAATAAACATTAAAAAAAAAACAATCAGAAGCAGAAGCAGAAACAATAGAATTAGAAGCAAAACCAAAACCAGAAGCAAAAACAACCAGAAGGAGGAGCAAAATGAAATTGAATTAGAAGCAAAACCAGAACCAGAAGCACAAACAACCAAAACCAAAAGCAGAGCAACCAGAAGAGCAGAATGAAATTAGAAACATAATCAGCAGAAATTAACAAAATCAACAAACGGCGAGGAACATAATCAGAAATCAATGTAATTAACAAAATCAACAAATCCACAAATCAAACAAATTCAACAACATAAATAACAGAAACGGCGAGTAGCATAAATGGCGAAGAGCAGAAATGGCCGAGGAGAAGAAACGGCCGGCAAGGAGTAGCGATAACCGGCGACTGAGCAAGGAGGAGCAACAGAAATGGCGAGTGGCGCGTGACATTCACCCTCTCGGATCTGCTGGCGTCGATATCAAGCAAGGAAGAGGAGCAGCGACGAGATCTGGCGGCAAGATCTAGCGACGAGGAGCAGCGGCGGCGACGAGAATTCCCCTTTCCTTCCCACCTTCCCTCCCCCTCTTCTTCCCTGACCCC
>NC_029789.2:134666176-134666949 GCF_000816755.2 Arachis ipaensis
ATCTTTTTTTTCTTGTTTTTTTTTATATATTTTTTAGTTAGGAGTAGTTTGGTAATAAAAATAAAAATTTTGGTAAAAATAATGATTTTAAAACTAGGTTAAACCTTTAGAATTATTTTGTAGTAAAGATCGGAAACGAAAAATTTTTTCAACCCCACCTTAGAGACCAAAATCATACTTGATCCTACTTACGTTTGTAGTGAAAGTTTTAGATACATGATGATCCCATTAATGAATCTTATATCATATATCTATTTTGATTTTCTTTTCTAATTAATTAAGAGGCTTTTGTATGTGTGTGTAAATATTCACAATTCTTAGTTTGGACTTTCACTAATTAAACGTTATGATCTGATGATCAGAATATAATATCATATAAGCTTGATAAATAATGTTGGGAGACTTGAATTAACACTAATAATTCTCTTCGTTTTTTTTAGAGAGAAAATTTTGAGAGTTAATACTGTACCAATATTATAACTAATATTTAACATAAAGAAAAAAATATTTAAAAATAAAAATATTTAAAATTCAATTAAAAAGAAAATTCAAAATCAAAATTCGATAAAAACTCATTTTTAGTACACATCATGTTAGACTTATTTGATAACACATGTTATAATGTTGGTTGAGATTAGTTAATATAGTGTTAGTTCCTATTATTACTCATCTTAAAAGTATTTGCTTCCTAATATTATTATTTAATCTTGAAAGTAGTATTATTTTATATAGAAAAGTTTTCTTAATTGATGGAGTAATATAATTAAACAGAT
>NC_029789.2:134667022-134682022 GCF_000816755.2 Arachis ipaensis
ATAATGACATTGGAGAGAAAGAGGAAGAGATTACTTACATGAAGTTATAATTAGGTATCAACAAAGGTCATGGTGAGTTTAGAGAAAATTAATGCAATTAATTAATGATGATAAATATTAGTGGCTTGGGTTAAAAGCTCAATAATATGTATAATTTCTGGTGTTATATATTGTCCAGCACAATAAACAAGTTCAAAACTCCCTTAGCAACATATTTATTTTCCGCCAACGAGTTATAACTCAAATGACATAATCTTTCTATATTTATTTAAAAGGTCGTAGGTTCGAGTCTTTCNNNNAACAATCTCTTCTCTTATTCTACTATTCATGTAATTATTCTTAAATTAAGGATAAAAAGTTTCACAAGATAAGTTTAGATTAAAATTTTATCAAACTGAAAAAGATGATTATCAAGTTTAAACATAAAAAAGAAAAAAAATGAAGAAAAAGTAAAAATTTGGAGCCAAAAGGTAAAATCAAATCTGATTTGATTTAGAGGCAAATCAAAGAAGAAAATTATCATTTTTGTGTAATTACTCTAACTTGTTGAAGTTATTTTTTCTCTTCTACACACTTTTGGCTAAAAAGAAGAAAATTGAGGATATATTTTCTCTGTTATAAATCAAAGGTCACAATTGAAATTTAGAGCAAAAGAATGGATCAATAGTTTAGATTTTTAAAGTCAAAGAAAAAGGAAGAAAGAGAAACAATTAAGTAAGAATTCAAGCCAACTCTATTATCCATGAATTGCTGCTGCCGTCACCAGGGACGGACTCAAGGAGGGGCAAGTAGTGGCCTTGCCCCTCCAACAAATTTTAAAAGCTCATATACTATTATAATAGATGTATTGTATAGAATAAAATTTAATAGTGTAGTGATAGTAAAAAGAATTACTATTCTTTATGTATTAGGGTTTAAATTTCTCTACATATATTTATATTATTTGTATTTTTTATTTAATTTAGAGTTTAAATTATAAAAACTGAGATAATTCTTTTATTTGACAAGTATTTATTAATTTTTTTAATCAAAAAATTAATTATAATTATATCTATTATTAAATATATAGCATTATATTTGATTAGACAAGATTTTAATTTTCGACTCCTCCACTCATAGATTCTTGGATCAGTCCCTGGCCGTCACATCTCTCCTCTGCGTTTCTGTTCTGAATTTTGGGGAAAAAAAAAGTCAAAGGTGTTCAGCTAAACTTAGAAAGCTTTATTCTTATTTAAAATGGTAAACGGTCAGAAATTAAAGTAAGAAGAGTGAGCATGCTATTTAAGTCTTCGTAGCTTTCGAACATAATCTTTTTCTCCTTTATAATTTTATATTGAATTTTTTGTTATTCAGCTTTATCTCCTTTTTTTATTTTTCAATCAATAAAAAAAGATAAATATATAAGATATTAATAAAAATAATTGAATAAAAAAATAATTTAAAAAAAAATAAAAATTATTTTAAACTCTTTTATATGTATTTTTGTTTTGTTAAAAATTATCAATATTATTATAGATAAAAAAAAATTGAATCTATGACTTCTTTTAAATTTCTCCATTTTAACTCTATAGCAAAACACACAAACTAGCTAGCAGAGAACGATAAATATAGGCTCTATATCTATATATGTAGACCTTTTTATTGCTACATACTTGCATCCCTCTTCAAGCATTAGAGGTTTTTGAGGCTGTAGGCCTTTTATTTATACTAAGGTTTAAATACAATTGCATGGGCAAATTCACTATTTACACGTTTATAATATGCAATGATATTTTCCATTGAGGTGCCTGAAATGACAAACCAAATCTCTTCTAGTCCAGTTAGGCAGTGTCTCACGTTAAGTTCTCAAATTACCAAGTATATATGGTTTTGTCAAACGGGTAGTTTTGAATTCAACCTGTTATACTATGCAAATCAAAATTAGTTATTAATATAATATATATTAAAAAGAATTAAATTATATAAATACTTATATATAATAATTGATTTTAATAATTAATTTAAACATGTATATAATTGTTACGATAGGTAATCGGAGATTAATGGGTTAGACTCGTTGGGTTGGCCCAATCGTCTGATGGAGGAAGCCTCTGACCAGGTTTGCATCTTGGAGCCTCCATCCGACTTGTGTGTATGAAAGAATGGGGGGTGGTACCTGCAAAGACACTCCGATGCCTAAGTCAGCAAGGGTCTAAGCAAGTTTAGAGAGTATTGGAACTTAACAATACCTAAGGAGTGTCAGTGTATTTATAGTGGTGAACCAATAACCACCGTTGGAATAGTTCCACATTTTTTGGTGGATAACCGTCCTTTATCTTAGGGAAGTTGAGATATGGCTCCTGAAAGTTGGTTGAGAGATTTTAGGGGCAGTTATTTATTTGAATGTGTGTTATCTACCAGCTAATCTAATATCCGGACTTCCTTAGAGCAAGTCGTCATTGGATCCGACTTCTTGAGAGAAGGTTGGTGTCGAGCGAGGGCCAACCTTTAGATTGGGTCTTTTATTTAGACCTGGGTCTTAGTGTTGGGGCAGGGTATGAACAGTGCCCCTACTCGAGTCCAATCTCTTCTAATAATGAGTTGGATTCGAGTATTTGAACTCGGGATTGTAGCCGACGTGAAGTGGGAACCGACGTGATTTTTAAAACCGACGTGATTTAAAAATTTTCAACAATCGCGTCTAATCAAACGTCGCGTCCGTTAGGGGTTTCGTATTTACACGTGGGGTGCAGTTACATTGGTAACAGCGCATCTCTTTAATGATCGCGTCGATTTTACCATTATGCCCCTGGAGTGTTTATAAATACTTTTTCCTCTCTTTCTGAAAATCTTTTTCCTACACTCTCTGTTCGAAAGAAACTTCTTCCTTCTTTGAGTACCTTAGTCACTGTCGCATCTGCCCTTCTTCACAAGTAAAGGTCAGTTCTTTCTCTTTTCCTCTTTTAGTAATGAATGCTTTTTTGTTCGCACATTTTGTTTAGAGGAGTGTTCATAGCGAGTCTGGCTGTAGGCCTAGTGCCTCTGTTTTATTGAGGAACTTACTTTGCCCCTGTAGAGACTCTGTTTTTGACCCTTCCCTTTTTCTTTGTAGATCTCGTCACCCTTTTTTTACTAAAAAGATGTCTTCTCTCAAGTCTCTTTCACGATGGGTGGATGTTACTGTTCTAGGGGAAAAACCCTTTGTAGATACTGACTACATTACTGACCTCCGCTCCCACCATAGGATTTGTGGTGATGAGGCTGATGAGCCAAACTATGAGTTGGTTGCCCCGGGTCATGAAGACCGGGTCTACTTTGGGAGGGCTACCGATGCTGACCCTCATTTCTTTTTTATGTATGAGAGCCTTTTTACCCGTCTGGAGATTTTTCTACCTTTTACTGAGTTTGAGATAGAGGTTCTAAACCATTGCCGAGTTGCCTCTACTCAGCTCCACCCCAATTATTGGGGTTTTATGAAAATCTATCAACTTGTCAGCCAAGAGTTGGGCTTTCCAATCTCCACCAAAATCTTTTTCTATCTTTTTCATTTGACTAAGCCCTTCAGTGGGTAAAATAATAAGTAGCAGTGGGTGTCTTTCCGAGCCATCCAAGGTCGAAAAGTTTTCAACCTTTTCGATGAATCATTTCACGACTTCAAAAACTTTTTCTTTAAAATTCAAGCTGTGGAGGGTCACCACCCTTTTTTTCTGGATCAAGATTCTTCTCCCTGCTTCCTCTTTACTGGTTAGAGGTCTCTCCTGTCGAGAAATACGGCCTAGATGATTTGGACGAGGTTGAGAAGGCAGTTGTGGGTTTCTTCTGAGAAACCTAGGGGAGAGCCCCTTATTTGGATACAAAAAAGTTTCTCCAAGGGTCTCCGAGTTTTGTTCGGACCCAATTATGTAGCTTTAGATGATTTCCGACTTGATTTTGTTGCTTCCGAATTTGAGATCTTTGTTTCTGACTTGCAGACTGATTCTTTTATTTTCCTTTTTATAGATATGGTGAAGAAGAATTCCAATTCCTCCTACCAGAAGGTCCAAGATGCCAAGAAAAGGTCTCGGGCCCGAGTTGATACTGCCAGGGCCGCTGGCACTCTTCCTCCTTCTCCTCCCCCTCCTCCTCGCAACTTGGGGACCTCTTCCCGTCCTATTATGATTTCCTCTTCTTCTGTGTCTTCTCTTCCTTCTCCTCCGCCCCGATCTTCCCCTAAACCAGAGAAGAAGAAGCACAAGACTTTAGAGTCTGGCTATTCTCTTGATGGGGAGGCTAAATGTAATGGCCCCCGATTCATTCGAAATCACATTTATCCTCATACTCGAATAAATATGGATGATATTTCTGTTCGAAACCATCTTAACATTCTGGTCCAGGGGAGTGTCCATGCGGCTGGAGTATGTACCAAACTTTGTGATATTTTGGAGAAGACTTCCCTTAGCTCTTTGGGTTCTACCCAAAAGGTTGAGGAGCTAGAGGGGAGGATCTTCCTTTATCAAGAGGAAGAGAAGAGGCTTAAGGAAAAGGTCGCCGAGTTAAAGGAGGAAAACGATCGACTCCAAGAGAGGGAGAAGAGGTTGATGGGCCAGTGTGCTATGGCGGAGGGCCTTAAGGAGAAGGCGGAGCAGAATTATATTAGGCTTTATGGGGAGAATGTTGATTTGAAGAAGGAGCTGGCTGGATGTCGGGAGGCTTTCTAGGACTTGGCGGATTCTGTGGCTGAAGGTTCCGAGGAGGCTTGGAGGGTCTTTAAGGAACAGGTCGGGGTTATTGCTCTCGACTTGGACCTTTCTCTTCTAGACCCTGACAAGATTGTGGTGGATGGAGCCATTGTTTCCCTTCCCCGACCTGAGACTGACTCCGACCTGAAGACTCGGGGGCAGAGGATAATAGAGTCCCCTCCTCGTCAAGGTGGAGACCTGTCGAGTTCGTCTGGGGTTCCTTCTCAAGGTCCTGAACAGTCTGCTCCATCCTTCCCTAGTGCTGTTCCAACTTCTCTCCCTGCTGATCCTTCTTCTGGTGGTGGTGACCTTCCTTCCGGTGATACTGATCTTCCTGCTAATTGAGATTTGGATATTGGGGCCCGGCCTGTGGGCCCTTGTTTTTTAAACAATTTTATACTTTATTTGTTGTTGTGGTGGTTTGCTCCTAACATTCCCTGGCCTTTTGTGGCCGTAAACAAAATATTTTACTTAAAAATACCCTTTTTTGGAAAAGGATTTTAGGATATCTTTGGTGTGTGCATGCTTTTTGTTTAGGTTTTGAAAAAAGCCCTTTTGATCTTTTTGCTTTGGAAAATCTTTTATCTTGGCTGGCTGTCTTTTGTCTAAGTTATTTGATTTTTTCAGAGACTTGGGACAACCTCTGCCTTTGATTTTTGATGGATTTTCTTATCTCTTTTTGTATTCCTTGTACTCAATTTTTGTTTTATTGAGCTTCTGTAACTTAGGTTATTTTCGCGATGCATTTCCATTCTTCTCGGTTTTGCCGACTTGTAAGTCGATAAATTTCCGATTTTATCATGATCTACTTTTATAACCTCTTTACGCCGACTTGTACCTCATCATTTTATCTTGACGACCTTTTTGGTTGGTTCATGGGATTTTCACGTTTTGTCGAGGTTAAGTCGGCGCGTTTTGTAGAAAGAGTGATAATAACGTAAAAGGAAATTACAAAGAGATGTGGAAAAAAGATTTTTATTTATTCGCAAAGGCACTTTTTGCTACTAAGAGGTTTGACAAATTTGTTGCCCCTTATCCCCCATTTTGATGCCTTGTTAAAAACCCCCTTCAGGAAAACCCTTCTTTTTGGAGAAAAAACCATGAAGTCGGAAAAATAGTACATCAGGGAATGAAGTTCGCTTCTAACTATAGTACCTTTTTCATGTTACAAGCATTCCATGACCTAGGTAATTTGGTCACCTTGTAGTAACCTTTTCCTAGGACCTTATTAATTTTGTATGGCCCTTTCCAGTTGGCAACAAGTTTTCCATCCCCAGATTTGTTGACACCTATGTCGTTTCTGATCAAGACCAAGTCGTCTGGAGTGAAGCTCTTTCGAATGACTTTTTTGTTGTATCTATTTGTCATCCTTTGTTTTAGTGCTGCTAGTCTTATCTGGGCTTGTTCTTGGACTTCGGGGAGTAGTTCGAGTTCTTTTTTGTGCCCCTGTACGTTGCCGACCTCATCGTAGAAGCTCACCCTTAGACTTTGCTCATTGATTTCAACTGGTATCATGGCTTCTATGCCATAAGCAAGTCGAAAGGGTGTTTCTCCTGTGGCAGATTGAGGCATAGTCCGATAAGCCCATAATACTTGAAGGAGTTCTTCAACCCATGCTCCCTTTGCTTCTTGCAACCTTTTCTTCAACCCTGCTAGTATAACTTTGTTGGCTGCCTCGGCTTGCCCATTTGCTTGTGGATGCTCTACCGAGGTGAACTGATGCTTGATCTTCATACTAGCTACTAGATTTCTGAAGGTAGAGTCGGTGAACTGGGTGCCATTATCAGTGGTGATGGAGTGAGGTACCCCATACCTTGTGATAATGTTCTTGTAGAGGAATTTTTGACTTCTCTGGGCGATAATGGTGGCCAATGGTTCTGCTTCGATCCACTTCGTGAAGTAATCTACTCCTACTATTAGGTATTTTACTTGTTCAGGTGCTTGGGGAAAGGGTCCTAATAGGTCCAATCCCCATTTCGCAAAAGGCCATGGAGAAGTTATACTTATAAGCTCCTCGGGGGGAGCGACGTGGAAGTTTGCATGCATTTGGCATGGCTGACACCTCTTTACAAACTCGGTGGAATCTTTCTGCAAGGTCGGCCAGTAGAATCCAGCTCGGATGACTTTCCTAGCCAGGGACATTGCTCCGAGATGATTCCCACAGATACCATTGTAGACCTCCTCAAGTACTTCTATTGTTTTTGAAGTCGGGACGCACTTCAATAATGGTGTTGATATCCCCCTTTTGTAGAGGATATTTTTCACCAGAGTGTAGTTTTGTGCTTTTCTCTGGATTTTCTTGGCCTCTTTTTCCCCTTTGGGTAGGATGTTGAATTTCAGATATTCGACTAGTGGGTTCATCCATCCGAGGTCCAATCCGGATACTTCAAGGACATCTTGTTTGACTTCTGTCTTTGAGACAGAGAGTTCTTAGAGAATTTCTTGGATTAGGCTCCTATTATTCCCCCTAGCTTGGTACTTGCTAGCTTGGAAAGGGCGTCTGCTCTGCTATTGAAATCTCGAGTTATGTGTCTGACCTCGGTCTCAGTAAATCGTCCAAGGTGCTCCAAGGTTTTGTCCAAGTACCTTTTCATATTGGGGTCTTTAGCCTGATACTCTCCATTTATTTGGGAGGTCAACACCTGAGAGTCGCTGAAGACGACTACTTTTGTTGCACCGACTTCTTCTGCCAACTTTAATCCTGCAATCAAGACTTCATATTCTGCCTGATTTTTAGAAGCTGAAAATTCAAATTTGAGGGAGACTTCCACTTGAGTCCCCTCTTGGTTGACTAGTATTATGCCTACACCGCTTCCGAGTTTGTTAGAGGATCCATCTACATATAGTTCCCATGTAGTGGAGGCTTCTTCTTGGTCTCCTGCATATTCTGCCACGAAGTCGGTGAGGCATTGGGCTTTTATTGCCGTTCGAATTTCGTACTTGAGGTCGAACTCGGATAGCTCTATAGTCCATTGAACCATTCTTCCCGTAATATCCATTTTCTGAAGGATTTGCTTCATGGGCTGGTTCGTTTGAACTCTTATGGTGTGAGCTTGAAAATAAGGTCGTAGTCTCCGAGAGGCTACTATTAAGGCATATGCAAACTTCTCAAAATTTTGATACCTTAATTCATGGCCTTATATAGGACTTTGCTGGTGAAGTATATGGGATGCTGCCCGACCTCATCTTCCCGTATTAGAGCTGATGCTACAGCTTTGTCTGTTACGGACAAATACAGAACGAGTTCTTCCCCAACTTTAGGTCGGTTCAGAATGGGAGGTTGGCTTAAAAACTTTTTGAATTCCTGAAATGCTTCTTCGCATTCAGGAGTCCATTCGAACTGGCATCCTTTTCTTAGTAGAGAGAAGAGTGGTAGGGATCTTAGTGCTGATCCTGCCAAGAATCTGGAGAGGGCAGCAAGTCGGCCGTTCAACTGCTGGACCTTCTTTAAGCAAGTCAGACTTTTCATCTCTAGGACTGCTTTACACTTGTCGGGATTGGTTTCGATTCCCCTTTGTGTAAGCATGAATCCTAGAAACTTTCCTGCCTCCACCGCAGTGCATTTTGCAGGATTTAATCTCATCCCATGCATCCTTATGGTGCTGAAAACTTGCGAAAGGTCAGCCAGTAGGTCGGCCTCATCCTTGGTTTTTACTAGCATGTCGTCTATGTAAACTTCCATCAAACCCCCAAGGTGAGGTGCGAACACTTTGTTCATCAGCCTTTGATATGTGGCTCCAGCATTTTTCAGTCCAAAGGACATGACCACATAGTAATAGCTTGCCCTAGGCATGATGAATGATGTTTTTTCTTGATCCGGATTGTACATCGGGATTTGATTGTACCCCGAGTATGCATCCATAAATGACAAGTATTGATACCCTGAGCTAGAGTCTACTAGGGTATCAATGCTTGGAAGTGGATATGGGTCTTTGGAACACGCCTTGTTCAGGTCGGTGTAATCAACGCACATCCTCCACTTGCCATTTTGTTTTTTGACTAGCACTACATTTGCCAGCCACGCCAGATATTTGACCTCTTTGATGAAGCCGGCTTTTAGGAGGGCTTGTACTTGCTCTTCTACAACTTGAGCTCATTCTGGTCCGAGCTTCCGTCTTCTTTGCTGAACAGGTCGCGATCCGGGGTGTACTGATAGCTTATGCGACATGAGTTTGGGATCTATCCCAGGAATGTCGGAGGCTTTCCAGGCGAAGAGGTCGGAATTCTCTCGTAGGAGCTTTATAAGCTTCTGCTTCAAATCTTCTTTTAGGTTGGCTCCTACGTTGGTGTTGTTTCCTTCCTCTTTTCCAACCTGTACCTCTTCAATTTTTCCCCCCGGTTGTGGTCGTAGTTCCTCCTTGACTTTGACTCCTCCGAGCTCAATTGTATGCACCTCCTTGCCTTTTCCTCTCAGGTTCAAGCTTTCATTGTAGCATTTTCTTGTCAGTTTCTGGTCTCCCCTAATGGTTGCTATTCCCTCTGATGTTGAGAATTTCATGCAAAGGTGGAGAGTGGATACCACTGCTCCGAGCTGATTTAGGGTAGTTCTGCCGATTAGGGCATTGTAGGCTGACCCCACATCGACGACTATGAAGTCGATGCTCAGAGTTTTGGATTTTAACCCTTTTCCAAAAGTTGTATGAAGGGGTATGAATCCTAGTGGTTTTATTGGTGTATCCCCCAGCCCATACAGGGTGTCAGGGTAAGCTCTTAATTCCTTTTCATCCAATCCCAGCCTATCAAATGCTGGTTTGAAAAGGATGTCGGCTGAGCTCCCCTGATCTACCAGAGTTCTGTGAAGATGGGCGTTGGCAAGGATCATAGTTATCACAACAGGATCATCATGTCCAGGAATGATTCCTTGCCCATCTTCTTTGGTGAAAGAAATAGTTGGCAGGTCGGGAGCTTCGCCTCCGACCTGGTAGACTTCCTTCAAGTGTCTCTTGCGAGACGACTTTGTGAGGCCACCTCTACCAAATCCTCCCAAGATCATGTGTATATGTCTTTCCAGGGTTTGTGGTGGTGGATCTCTTCGGTCCTCGTCGTCTCGCTTTCTTTTCCCATGATGATCCGACCTTTCCATGAGATATCTATCAAGCCGACCTTTTCTGGCCAGTTTTTCTATCATATTTTTAAGGTCGTAACAATCATTCGTTGAGTGACCATATATCTTATGGTACTCACAGTAGTCGCCACGAATCCCCCCTTTTATTTTTGATGGGCCTAGGGGGTGGTAGCCTTTCAGTATGGCAAATCTCCCTGTAGACATCAACCAGGGAAACTCATAGAGGAGTATAGGAGTGATATCTCCTAGGCCTTTCAGGGCCGACTTCCTCTTTTTTCTTGGGCTCTCTTTCCTTCTCTTTTGATGAGTGAGAGTGCCCATGTCGTCAGCTCGGCTCTCAAAGTCTGGTGTTTTCCTCCATGTTGATGTACTTCTCAGTTCTCTCCTGTACATCACTTAAGGAGGTCGGATGCCTTTTCGAGATGGACTGGGAGAAGGGACCTTCTCGAAGTCCATTGACTAGGCTGGGCAGGTCTTGAATCTCTAAGCACGCTTTATTGAACCTCTCCATGTAGTCCCTCAAAGGTTCTCCAACCTCCTGTTTTACTCCCAGAAGGCTTGGTGCGTGTTTTACTTTGTCCTTCTGGATGGAGAATCGCATAAGGAACTTTCGCGAGAGGTCGTCGAAGCTGGTGACCGACCTCCGGGGGAGATTGTCGAACCACTTCACCGCTGCTTTCGTCAAGGTCGTCGAGAAAGCCTTGCAGGGAGTGGCATCCGAGGCGTCGGCCAGATACATCCGACTTTTGAAGTTGCTCAAATGATGCTTTGGATCAGTGGTTCCGTCGTAGAGGTCCATATCAGGGCTTTTAAAGTTCCTTGAAAATTTTGCCCTCATAATGTCCTCACTAAACGGGTCTTCTTCCCCCAGGGGAGAATCTTCTCGGTCGCTGCGGGAGCTTCGATTTTTGAGAGCAAATTCCAGCCTTAAGAGCTTTTCTTCTAGCTCTTTTCGTCACTCTATCTCGCTCCTCAAGTTTCTCTTTGCCTCTCGCTGTCGTTCCAGCTCTTGCTCCAACTGTTCCAGGCGCCCTTGGTGGTCGTGGAACAATCCCATGAAATCAGCTGCGTGGGGTTGTCCCTCCTTTCCTGATTCACGCCCTTCAGAGGAGTTTGTCTTTGGGTTTTTCAACCCTGAGGTACCTTCTCTATGTTGATTGGTCACCCCTTGGTGAGCGTCGATGTCGTCATTGTTGTTTCCAACGTCCAGATTTTTCTGCTCGAAATCGGACGCTACGTGACCATCTTCATGTGAGTCATCTGCCATTACTGGTTGATCTCTTGGGTCCTCGGCAACGACACCAATGTTAGGTAGGTAACCAAAGATTAATGGGTTAGACTTGTTGGGTTGGCCCAATCGTCTGATGGAGGAAGCCTCTGACCAGGTTTGCATCTTGGAGCCTCCGTTCGACTTGTGTGTATGAAAGAATGGGGGGTGGTACCTGCAAAGACACTCTAATGCCTAAGTCAGCAAGGGTCTAAGCAAGTTTAGAAAGTATTGGAACTTAGCAATATCTGAGGGGTGTCAACGTATTTATAGTGGTGAACCAATAACCACCGTTGGAGTAGTTCTACCTTTCTAGGTGGATAACCGTCCCTTTATCTTAGGAAAGTTAAGATATGACTCCTGGAAGTGGGTTGAGAGATTTTAGGGGCATTTATTTATTTGAATGTGTGTTATCTGCCATCTAATCTAATATCCTGACTTCCTTAGAACAAGTCGTCATTGGATCCGACTTCTTGAGAGAAGGTTGGTGTCGAGCGAGGACCAACCTTTAGATTGGACCTTTTATTTAGACCTGAGTTTTAGTGTTGGGTAAGAGTATGAATAATACTATTTTTATTTTGCATTATAAAATGCGTGAATAATTATGCACACCTTGTTATTATATATCAACTATGGTATATATAACTCAAAAATCAGCTATATCCAATTAATACACTAAAATGTACAACTCCAATACACTTATTTATTTGTGATAGTTATATAAGTAGTTATACACATTATATATATATATGGTGAGTTCTACCCAACCCTCTCAATTTCAACATGTAAATTACCCCTCGTGACATGGCATGTTTTAATTGGATCCTTAGTTTTAGTTTGAGTTAATTTAACTCAATAAGAGTTAATATGTTAACTAAAGTAGGATAATTTTGTAATTAAATATTTTTACCAAAAAGGATAAATATATAATTTCTATAAACATGAATAAGTAAAATTATATTATTATTATTGTGCAAAAACTCAATTCACTGTCCCTGTTCATGAAATGGAATCCCATAATATACCTATATTCTCCGGTACGAAGGCAACGGGAGCAGTAACCAAGACCGCTTCCGCCACAAGTTCTACACCATTTTGGCCATTCGCCTTTCGGGAGCATTTCCAAATAAACCTTGTTTGTCGTTCCCTTCCCACAACACTGGTGGCAATCGACTCGTCCACTCCCCTCACAGACTACACAATGTGGATCCGGCTTCTTTCTTCTCTTCTTCTTAACATTTGACTCCGTTCTCACAACCCAAGATGGCTTAGTGAGTGAAATTAGGGATCCATGGCGGCGGAGAGAGGAGACAGAGAAACAAACGGAGATGGGAGAAGGAGATGCAGAAGATTAGGGCTCATTCTGTGGGAGCTTGATTTGGGGAAGAATCAAATATTGAATTTTTTGTAAATTACATAATTACCCACTATGGGCTATATTTTAATTATCAATAGTTTAACTATGGTTAACATATCAACCAATTAGAAGATGACATGTCACGGGGGGTAAATTACATGTTATTATAGGAAGGGTAGATTAAAATTCACCTATATATATATATATATATATATATGAAAGTTCTACATCCATGTAATTTTTAAAATATTATTTTTCTTAATTAATACATAACATGTATTTCGATAAAAAATTAGACATTATTTTTTTTTTTCAACAACAAATAGCCATCAGAACGATTTAAGCATTGTGATAACAACAACAACAATAATAATAGGGTTAAGTATGATTTTGATTCCTAAGGTATAGGACGAAAATTTTTTTTGTTTCTATCTTTTTTACATATAAAATCATCTCTAAGATTTAATTTAGTTTTAAAATCGTCCTTTTTACTTAAATTTAAAAATTTTGGACCAAATTATCCCCAAAAAAATTATAAAATAAAAAAAGAAAAAAATAAGAGAAAGAGGGTGTTTGAAGTTGCGAGAGAGAAGAAAACTACGGAGAAGAAAAAGAAAGGGGAAGAGGAAGGTGGCGATGACGTCGGCAAGAGAGGACGGACGTCGCACGCCGCGTCGCCGTTTCTACTCCTGCGCCAGTGTCTGACGTTGACGCCAGCAGATCGAGGCGAAAGAGGATGTCATCCGCCGCGTCGTCGTTTCTGCTCTTGTGCCAGTGTCCGACGTCAACAACAACAGATCGGCGAGGGAGAACATCGTGCGCCGCGTCACCATTTCTGCTCTTACTCCTCGCTCGCTCACTGTTTGCTGCCGCTCCTGCGCCAGTGTCTGACGTCGATGCCACCAGATTGACGAGGTAGGACGTCGTGCACCACATTGCCGTTTCTTCTCCTGCTCCTCGCCGCTTCTCGTTCGCTCGCTGCTGCTCCTCGCGTGCTCGCCGTTGTTTTGTAGGGTTTCACTTTTTGTATTTTGTTGATTCTTTGATATTTGAAATGCATATTTGTTAATTTTTTTGGTATTGGTTTTTGCTTCTGTTTCTTGTTTGTTACATTGTTGATTTTTCTATTTTTTATTTTTTTATATTTGTTAATTTGTTAATTATATTATTGATTCTTCCGCTTTTATTTCTTTTGTTTATTACATTATTGTTTCTGCTTCTAATTCTATTGTTGTTGTTACTGATGATGCTGTGATGAAAAATAAAAAGAAAAGGAAGAAGCGAAATTGAGTATTTTGGTAAAAAAGGTTTGCAATTGTTGGAGAAGGATATTTTGGTTTGAACGATAATTTAAAACTAAGCTGAATCTTAGTAACGATTTTATATGTAAAAAAGGATTGGGAACAAAAAAAATTTTCAGCCTATACCTTAGAGATTAAAATCGTACTTAACAATAATAATAATAATAATAATAATAATAATAATAATAATAATAATAATAATGTTGTCTAGAGAACTTACTTATTATTTCGAATCACAGTTTAGTAATTTACAACTATATATATGCAAATGAAGAAGCTATATATAGGTAGAAAAAAGTTGTCCCAAAGTGAAAACTATATATTTTGTCTTTAATTATTTATACGTGAGCCCTAAATGCCTAGAAGCAAAATTTTCAAACAATATCCAAATTTAGTAAGTGCTAAACTCTTGAAGAATACATATATATGGAAATTAACTCCTAGTACTTTTATTTTTTCAATGCCCATAATAATTTATTTCTTCTTTAAGACTATTAATTAATTGAGAGAACTTGTGGTATTGTGTCCCTTTATGAGAATTGAATGAACTGTTTTGTTTGCCAAACACACACCCCACATGTCTGAAGCTAAGGGCTTTTGATATAAAGTGTTTGGTTCATTCATTTTCTCTAATATCAGTCTAAATCATGAGGCAATGGTGAGCAAACAAAGGGAATAAGTGTGTGGCAAAACAGTGTATAGTGTAGTTCTCTTTTATCTCAAAGCTTTGAATAGGTTATTAATAATTCAACTTGCTCACTAAGAAACTAACATCATGCTCTATTTTCTTTCATTCACATTATTATTATTATTATTATATGAATTTAATTTTGATATATGACTACTATAAAATAATTTTATATATACAATTAGTTACATAATATTATGTCAGTGAAAATAATTTTTTTTGCATTGACCGTATATATAGTCATATAAAAGAATAAATATAATTATATAACTGTATAAAATTTTATACTATGAGAATATTAAAATTAAATTCTTATTATCTATATCTATGTATACATCAATAAACTGTATGTTTTTCAACATTTAACTAACGCTTTTTTATTGGTGAGGATCGGAGGAAATAAGGTTCATGGTATTCAACATAAAAGCACCATAATATGCTAAGATGGCACATCATCAAGTGTGGACAAACAATAATTAGAACATCAACTTGAAGAAAGAAAGTATCTCATCATAAAAAATGGATATATATTGCTTTACCAGAAGAGTAATAGTGAAGAGTCCTAATTTATCGTTTTAATTATTTTTCAATATTTAAATACATATGTTAATTTTTGAAAACATTA
>NC_029789.2:134682072-134683586 GCF_000816755.2 Arachis ipaensis
TATATCATTGTTATATCATATTAAATTTTAATAATATTTTTATTTGTTTATGTTGATTATTGAATTTAAAAGGTTGACTAATTCGGCTTGACATAAATGAGGTGTTACAAAAAGAGTAAGATCTCTTAATGAGGACTAAACTTTATTAAATATATGATTTTGCTATATGAACAATTTCTCATTGATAATTTAAAGAGCAATGTCCAAATAAAAGTATACGGAATGAACAAATTTAATAATAAAAAATCATACATAAAAAGTTTATTGAAAAGTTAACATGGGATGAATTGTTCCCATATAAATATCGGGTAAAGCTTGTAACGGGGGCAAAAGAAAATGACAATTTTCAACACTATTTAATGACTTGGTTACTAAAAATTAATTTAAATCTTATGAAAAAAAAATCCCAATTTTTTTATTATTATTATCTTATTACATTTATAATTATACAATCTTTATTTCAAATGAAAGTCTTAAATGCTTATATCATTAACTCTAAAAAATATTTTCAAATCACCACAATATATCTTATAAAAAATCCAAAATCTCAAATTCAATTTGGTAAAATGACATTATTTATAGGATATGCATTGATTGTTGCTATTAACATCTACTTTTAATGTAATCAAATATTTTAAATATAATTATTAAAATCAATTTCAGTATAAAGAATCAAAAGGCGCGTGAGAAAGTAGAAACTAATTAAATGTAGTTAATTGCATTAACTAATGTGTAAAAAGAATATTTTAGTTGCTTCTGATTCTCTAACAATGTCACAAACCAATTCACATTTCCTTTGAAAATAATGCATGGTTTGAAATGAGAATTCAGGAAATAAGACTCACCAATGAAATAGTTGAATGCCTAAATAACAGAATCCATCTTCCTACTCTAAATAAATATAGGGCTAGGTAAGGGGCATTAGGGAATGGTTATTAGGTTTCACTGCATCTATTTTGGTAGAGAATTTCATTACATCTATCCTATACTCACTCAATATATATCTCTTTCTAGTTAAAGTAACTAAAGTTTTAGTGCTCATAGACACACACAAAATGAGGGAAAAAACTTGACAAGGAAGGTAAAAAACCAAAACATCTTTTATAAAGACAAGTAACTTTTGTTATTTAGAAAAAAATATTAAAAAAAAAAGAAGAAGATGAGTACTCTATTTTTTTCCTGCAACTGATTGTATACATCTCCGGCCAAGTGTTTATTAAACTTAAGACATATCTTCCTTCATCTTAGAATGTTAATTAATACAGATTAGATTGGACCAATTTTAAATAAATTTAGATTCAGTCTATATTTAAAATTTTAAATCAGATCAAATTAGATATTAGTTGTGTTCTAACTAGTAAATTTTTAAAAAGTCTCTATTTTAATTTCTATTATTAATTTGTTTCGATAAGTATGACATTATAAATTAAATATGGTTTAATTACTTCATTGATTCTTATAATTTTTTTTAAATTTGTAATTAGATATTTATATTTTTTTTTCTTTCAATGAGT
>NC_029789.2:134683885-134685029 GCF_000816755.2 Arachis ipaensis
AAAATATTTCATTAATTCTAACATATTTTACATGGACAAAAATTTAATTATAAAACTAAAAATAGTGTAAAAATTTAATTACAAATTTTATAAAACTATATAAAAATTAATAGAGTAATTATTAAATCATTAAATATGAATGTAACACATATGGTCATATGAACATTTTATCTTTCCACCTCAATATTTAATTAATCTCAATATTTAATAGAGTAAACTATTTGTATAAACGAAAATAGAAGTCTTTAAAATTTACAAGTTTAAAACAAAAAAATTTATAGATTTTATGGGGACCAAAAGTTTATTAAGCATTTTATTATTTGATATATATATTTTATGTTCACTGTAGATGGGACCCAAGCAAAGGGAACATAAACTACAGAAAGGGTGATATGCCACGTGGCCACCTCAGAATGGTTCTGTTCATGAAATCCCACAGTATATATATAAAAATAAATTGAAGAGTGGTTACAGAACATATATCCACATTATTATCCAAACAAACACCACCATAACATAATCACAAATATTAATACATGATGGCTCATCACCAATTCACAGAAGATTTTCAAAGCATGATCATGAAACCTTTCTTGGATATTGATCCAAGCATGGATCTCATCAACCAGTTCATAGGTTTGAACACAACAACAACAACAACAACAACACATATGAACATGTGTGACAACTTGTTTGGATCTCATCATCATCATCATCATCACCAAGATGATTTTCAAGGAAACTTGGAAGAAAGTTTCCATCAAAATCATCATCATGTCAACAACAATGCATCATCAGTAGTAGTCCCAGTAATTTCTTCTTCCCTTCTCAATTATTATCCATCAGAAAATGAAGAAGTCCATGAAGGTAAAAAGAGAAAAGCAACAACTTCAGGAAACTCAACTCCTGCAGCTTCTCATCATAGTGAAAGCAAGATTATTAAAAATAATGTAAGTTGATTAATTGTTTTATTATTATTCTTCAATAATATTCTTTTTGGCATGTACATACAATTTTTTAAATTATGTTATATATTACCTTAAAAATAAACAAAGCTTATGATTATATTGGTATGTAGTTTATATTTTATGTGAATGATTTAATAATAATAATAATTATTATTACTATTATTTCAGGGTTGTGG
>NC_029789.2:134685235-134692065 GCF_000816755.2 Arachis ipaensis
GGAAGAGGTAAGAGAGTGAAGAGCAATAAAACAGAAGAAGAAGAGGAGAAGAAACAAAAGGAAGTGGTTCATGTCAGAGCAAGAAGAGGTCAAGCCACTGATAGTCACAGCATAGCTGAAAGGGTATATTAGACTAATCTAATTTAATTTAATTTAATTTTCATGTCTCTTTGATCAAATGTGAAGTAATACATATATGTCTATCATAATTTGTCTTCAGGTTAGAAGAGGAAAAATCAATGAAAAATTAAGGTGCCTGCAAAACATTGTTCCAGGATGTTACAAGGTAAACATTAAAGACATTCAATTAAAAAAAAAATAATATGTATTTTATATTTTAACATATATTATATAAATATAATTGTAATTTTATGTTGTGTTAACTCTTTTAATGACTTAATTACAAGTCTTATCACTTAACCTTTTTTTGTTATAATTTTTTTCTTATTAGACCATGGGCATGGCGGTTATGTTGGATGAAATCATAAACTATGTTCAATCCTTGCAACATCAAGTAGAGGTAAGTGATAAAAAAAAAAAAATACTCACAATATATATATTACTAGATAATAATAATAAATTTAATAACATAATCTAAACATATGTTTTTTCTTTTGGCTTTTCTTGCAGTTCCTTTCTTTGAAGCTCACAGCAGCAAGTACCTTTTATGACTTCAATTCAGAGACAGATGCTTTGGAAACAATGCAGGTATGCATGGAGATAGTAGGGTTCTAACTTCTAAAAATTATTTACATGTAAACAATGTATATTTGCGTAGATAGTAATAATTAATTAATTACTTGTGCATTAAAAAAAATTAAAAAATAACCCATATATGCTAGACATGGGTTTTAACTTTTATGTCTTATAGAAGTAATTGAAGGTAAGTGTTTCTTAAACATAAATTTTAAGATAATTTATCTTATAGTTATTATTAAATTTTGTGTATGTGACTTACCTACTATTCTAACAACTAAGTCCATGCTTTATTAATCTTTATTTATTTATTTATGATTTTATTTCAGAGAGCAAAGGCATCCGAGGCAAAAGAGTTAGGCAAGTATGGGAAAGAAGGGCATGGAGGAGTTTCTTGCTATCAACCAAATTGGCCTCTTGTTTGACTTTAATTACTTTTGGATTTTTATTTTTTTAACTCACAAAACCATATAATATATACAAAGACATGAAGACACTTCATTTTCAATTCTCTTGTTACTCAACAAGTAGTTGATGTCAATTTGTTTCCACTCTAAGCTACAAGCACAAGTGGACAATATATTCTTGCTTTGTAAAATCCCTCTCTCATAAATATATAATAATATATATGTGTGTAAAAATGTTGATGAAATGAATGTTAATAAATTAAAGCCTACATTTGATGCACTTTTGTGGAAACTTGTTCATTGGAATGGTCTAGTTGCAATTCTAGATCTCATTATATATTTCTGCAAAAATGCAAAGGCCTATATAGACTATAGCATCATCATCATAGCACAAAATACTACAAGCCAAAAAGTTAAATAAAATAAAAAAAAAATCATTCTATGAATTATTAATTGTGTTTGAGGATAATGTAAGTTTTAGCTATATATATAGCTATAATAAGTAAAAACTTTAATGTGTACTATTCAAAAATCATTAAAAAGAAAAAAAAAATCCCTGTCTGTCTCCCTTTACTTCAACAAACAAATTTGGTTTATCATGAGTAACAGTGGTTTTAGGAAATAGGAACATTAAAATAGTACACCACACCTCAACCAAAGACTTTGATTATTATTCAAAATAATTTTAGCATTTTTTTAATAAAAAAAATAAAATGTGGTAGTTCCTTCCTCAAAATGTCATTCATGTCTACCTTATTTTACTTGCCAATCTGAAATCTAGACTCTTCTAATTATGGCAGCACATAACATATTAATTAATCAACTTCCAAATTAATATAGTTTGCAATATTTTTTTTTGGTTATAAATTACAAAATAAATATTATTGTGAGAAATTATTCATGTGACTTTGTTTGTTAGTTCTACTAAGTTCGATCCACAGATGGAGCATATTGAATTGTTGCCATCATGGATCAAGTTGGATGTCCATGTCTTGTAGGACCACAAACAAGCACAAGCACAACAACAACATTATCAATATATAATAGGTTTTTTGTTTTCTTAATTGGGGTTTTCTCACATTCTGTTAATATAGTAGGTTTCATCCTCACTCAAACTTCCAACATGTTACTACTTATTACTGGATTTTAAATTTTTAAAATTCTCTTATTTAACTCCTATATATTTATCTCTTTTAGGAGTAGTTGTTAACTTTTACTAAAAATTTTAAAATAAAAAATCAAGTTAGACCCATTTTACTAAAACTCTAGACTTCCTTGCCTATATTATGGTTTTTTTACTTTTTTTGATAAAAAGGTACTTTAACATCTCTTTAGATGTGATATTTTGAATAATTTTTTTAATAGAATAAGCATTTTTCATATTTTATTTTATATTTTGAACAATAAAGGGTAAAAAAAATACATTTTTCATAAGTTACAACTTAGCTTTATTAACAGTTAAGAAATATCATTTTTTATATATTATAACACAAAATATTGTATGTTACAATATTTCTTCAAAACTACATTAAAAATAAGTTAAATTTATCATGAAAATTAAGTAAAAATAATGTTTTTGAGGAGTTTATTAAAACTATCCCTTAACATATACAGTAGAAAATCCTATAATTAGTTTCCAGTTTTACCCTAAAAGCTAATCATGTTAATTGTGATTTCTTATTTAATCATTAATCGGTAAGATATATTCGTTGAAAAGGATTCTACAAAATTATCCAATAGAAGAAAAAAGCACACTTATCATGCAAGATCAAGTAAAATTTAATTTCTGATTCAAAGGATTATATATTTGCAAGAAATAAATTAAATTCACTAGAGCAGCTAAGAAGTTCTCAACATTGCGACATCAACTTTTAGTCTTTACACAAAGATTATTTATAAATCTCATACCGGCATATATTAACGAAATAAATGAAATTAACCAACTTGGTTGTCGAGTTATCACTCGACCGCTTAAATAGGTATCGAAAATTTGAACCTCATCTTATATATAAAATAATTTATTTATCAGTAACAGACTCTTAAATAAAGTTTAAATTTGTGATAAATCAATTCTTATACTATAAAACTGAAAAATACAGTAGTTAATCAAAAAATGAAATAAATGAAATTGGTACCACACTAATTTAATTTGTCCGTTTAATTAGTGAGATGTGACTTGTGAGTAGCACAAATTCTAGTATAATATGAAAGAGCACAAGCCAAAATAATCCAAGCTAAACAATCTTAATGGAACCCACTTGGCATTAAAATAATGAACTCATAAATAAAATCTTATGGATGTTGCCAATTCATTGAAGTGAATGATTGAGGGGAGAACATATTCATAAGATTATAACAATAATTATTATTGTTGTCATGGTTTAGTAGTGAATGAGAAAGGAGGGGTTTAGATACAATGCATCCATGAAAATAAAAAAAATGGAAGAAGAAGAAGACATTGAATGGGCCATAGCATGCTCAAAGAGAATGGGCAATGTGGGTTCTCTCTCCCGGATAATGATAAGTGCTTATTGTGAACTCTCTTTTAAAGCAACTTTAATTTTCTTTCCTTATTAAAATTATTATTTACACTCATTTAATAAATATATAATTATTCATATTTTTTATTACCAACTTAAAATTTTAAAATGAATAATTTTTTGTCATTCATTTGTCTCTTAGAAGAAGCATGCATGAATAAGGAGGAAGAATATGGACCAAAAGGGTCTTAAAGTTTTTAGCTTTGAAGAGTTGATGATGGATACACATATATATGATATATTCCACACACAATATGGATTAAGATTTGGGGGTCACATACATGTTAGGAGGGTATAGTAGTTGGAGAGAAAGAGTAGATATTAATTATTATAACCCAAAAACTTATGGGCAAGTTCAAGGACCCCAATGTATATAGTGGAAGTTGTTAGCTGGTCAGGTACATTAGAACCCCACCAAGATTAGCCAAAGTGGAAGCATAACCCATCAGTATCTATTTGTATGGTATTAAGATTTTAAGACTATGGAAGAAAGTTCATGGCCCTAGAATTTGAAACATTTTGTCACCACATTTTGTTTATTATCTATCTCTTCTAAAAAAAGTAACACATGATCATGGTTGATGGTTCATTCATCACTATTTTGGTCAAATGGGGTGTTGACTTGGCATGGTAGGTTTTATGCCAAAATTGAGAACCGTGTCAATTCATGTTGAGAGGGATTGTGTGGATTTGTAAATACTGCCATTTCATTATTATTCTCCATAATTATTCAATTGACCTTAGCCTTCATTTGTACAGCTCCAATTTTGGCCATAGCTAGCTAGATATTTTTTTCCGTTTTTAAAAGAGTAATACTATTAATTAATCATTGATTCTTTAATTTGGTATTCATAAAATAAGATAATATGATAAAATATCAAAGATTAAAGTACATTTTTGTTTCTAACATTTGTGTTTTGTTTTAAAAAATATTTTTAACTTTTAATTTTATTTAAATTTAAATAAAAAAAAAGTAATAATCTATAAAAAGTTAGTCATAACTCATAATATAAGAAGTATAACAAGAATTACACCTTTGTACAGTAAATATTAAAATATATATAATTATTTATATACCTCTTTCTATCAACTTAAGACTTAAGTTTTTGGGAGATGTGATTTCATAATATTATATCAAAGTCTCTATGATATAAAAATTTAAAGTACAATCCTTGTGGATCTCAAAAAAAAAAATCAGGCAAATAAAAAGAGGAAAAAGACATATGCGATAATTCACACACAAAAAAAAATTTTGTGTGAGAGGACTATTAGAGATATAATTATTCATATGTCTCTTTCTATCAGTTTAATCTTTTTGTGAAAATAGTTTCATGATATCGGAACTTATTCTATGACTTAAGATCTAGAATTCGATTATTATTTACAAAAAAAATCAACATAAAACAAATAAAAAGAGGACTTATATAAATATTCACTCAAATCCAAAATAAAAAAGTTCTTGCATGAAAAGTGTGTTAGAGAAATAATTGTTTATATATCTCTTTCTATCCATTTAAATTTTTTAAAAACAATAATGTCATGATAATAAATTGATCCCACTCATATGTTGCTATATCTTTCTAAAAATCAACTTACAAATGATTGGAACATTTGTGATTTACATATCATCGTAAAAACTATTTCATAGATATAATTAATTTGGACTTTCATTTTTTTTAAATGAAAGATATAATCTTCAAATTATTTTCTCTGTTTTAAAGTTATATGACACGTGAAAGCCAAGAGCATCAGTAATTGGTAACATTTTTTTCATTCGTTTAATTTAAAATAATACAGAATACTGAAAATTCAAATGACTGAAATAAAAATAGATACTTTTAGAACAATAGAACAAAAGAAAAGCAATGACTGGAGTTGAACATGCAAGAGACAACTTGACCTACTGAAACAAACATCTTAAGAGTTGAAGGAAAAAAAAAAGCAAAAGCGATTTTCGTAGTAGTAGGGAGCGAAAAATTTACATATAAGAGTATAATAAATAAGTATTAAGTAGTTGAAAATTTGGTGCAATTTTACTTATGTACTTAGAGGAACATATTTTCTGCTTATAGTCTTTTATAAATCACTAGGATAAATTTTGTTTGAGACAACAACTTTAAACTCACACCACTTAATAACATATTTTCTGAAATTATAAAATTCTCTGTTTTTTTTTTCTTTTGGGTGGCAGGGTGGGACGCGGGCTAGGAGGCCAGCAACTTTGTTAAATTTTGGCTAACATGTAATCAGTAAAGAAAAGTGAGTCATTGGATGAAATCTCACACCAATCTCACACCATTAAAACCATTATTAATGACTACTTGATAGCTACAAATCACAAAAATTGTTGCCCCCTAGCATTCTTGAGTGTAATAACCTAAGGAATCCTTGAAAATGTCAAGACTCAAGAGTTTTGTTTTTTTCGGCAGATAAAAATGTCTGACTAGTTTTTTATTCTTTTTGGTCTTTAAAAACTCAGAATTAAAAAATCAAAATCAATTTTTTTTATTTCACCGGCATTGAGAAATCATCAGATACATATATAACTCAAAGATCAGAGAGGCCCAAATTATGGCTTCCAGTTCTGATAAGTTAAAAATACATCAAGTTTTACCAAAAACATACGTCAAGTCCAAAAATAAAAGTTACAAATACATGACGTTACATTTTGTTTTTGGAGCCCAAATGTCACAATTCTAGCCCATAGATTTTCCTCCATAAGAGTGTAAAATGCAAAGTGTGAAGAATGAAGTTTGTCCTAACTCCTAACCAAAAACGAAAGAAAAGAATGAAATTTGTATTGATCCCTGAAAAACTAAAGAATTTGGACCAAAAAAGAAAAAGGTGGAAAGAGAACGAATCTAGCCAAGTCTATCAATTGATTTATTCCTCAAGCCATGACAATTTTGCAATTGGTGAAGTTCATAAACCACAAATTATTGAATTTAACCGAAGTTCAAAGAGTCTTTCTTTCTTATGCTTCCCTTACGGCTTTTCTGGTATTTTCTGTCGTTTGGGCTGTTGCCCGCCTAGGCCTGGCTAGAGACTTTGTCAAAAACAAAACGGACTTAATCAGTCGAAAATATCTTTTCTTTTACTAATGTTAAACTTGTCCGAAGTACGAATTTATATTTTAATTTGACAAAATAAATTAAATATAATATTTTATAATCATAAATTTTTCAAG
>NC_029789.2:134692160-134694694 GCF_000816755.2 Arachis ipaensis
ATTATTATCATTAATTTATTATATAATAAACATATTAAATATGTTGTTTTATCTTTGTTCAAAGTAAAATGTAAATAGAACACTTTAAAGTCTATAAGTAAGGCTGTGTTTATTTTTGAGAACACGATAAGATAAGATACTAAAAATAAGACACAAATAAAAGACACAGACATAGAATTTATGTTTTTATATTTTTTTTTGTGATAAATTAGAACAAATTATAAAAATCCAATTTATCTTCATTTGTTTTTATCCAAAAAATTTGAGAAGAAAAATATAATAATAAAAATATAATTATAAAAAATTAGCAAGAATAATGAACAAAAATAAAAAATAAGTTGTGTCCCTTGTTAGTGTCTTTGTGTCTTTCCTGTCAGTAGGGGTGTACGCGGATCGAATCGGATCGGATATGATATCCGCGTTTTTTTAGTGTGAGATCTGATCCGTGCGGATTAAATATCGGGTATATCTACATAATTGAACATTTTCTTTTTAATCATATTTTTATGTAAAAGAAATTCAATAAAAATGTTTCTTTCATACTTTTAAACCTATTTATTTCTAAAATATTTTTAATCAATTTTTTCTATATAACAAAAATAAAATAAAATAATATATGAATAATAACTACTAACTAAAACATACAAACAAGTAAATATATATATATATATATATATATATATATACTTTTTTTAATTATTATTGTGCGGATCCGCGGATGTAGAGCTGATATCCGCGATCCGATCCGTCAAGACTGCGGATCGGATAATGCGGATATTTACCACGGATTTGCAGATATAATCCGATCCATGAACACCCCTACCTTTCGACACAAAATACACTAATTCAATGTCTTTGGATACAATGTCTTTGTCCATATCTTATCTGTCAAACACGATTTTGTGTCTTTATGTCTTTGTCAAAAAAATTAGATTTATAACATAGTTAATTAAATTTCATTCATTACTTTCCTATACTCAAGACATAGCCTACCACTACAAACACAAACAAAACAAGAGAAAAACTCAAAATACTATTCCATACTTTTAAAATTCTAATTTTAGCTTCCATTGCTCAAATCCTTCAATTCACATTCATCTTCCAATGCTCAACATTATTTTTATTTTCATTTCTCCCAATCATGCTTTTCTTTTCTTCACCATCTGCTCACACAAAAAGTCCACATCATCTCTTTTCAAAGACTTTTCACAAAGAGAACTACAAAAATAAATTAAACAAGCATTACAAAAAAAAAAAAAAGAGGTAAATTCAAGAAGGAAGCAATCAAAGAACTTACATTATAATTTAGGCATTTAAAAAAGAGTCTCTTTGGATTTGCTTATGTTCCAAACCAGCAAAAAATAGGACGTATCCTACAACCGTATTAGTGTGAAACTTTTTCAGTTTTAGCTCGATTTGAACGAGACCTGCTCTAGCTCCCAAAATCTTGGCTGATACTCCCCAACATCTTCTACAACACCTAATAATGATCTCAATTTAAAAATTTGACTCTCATGTTAGGATTTTTAGTTCATTAAAAAGAGCTAAATTGAACCTATGTCAATTTTTGTCATGTCAAATAGGTGTTATCAGGCTACCTATTATCCAACGTGTTACTTAATATTCCAGCTAAGCAGTTAACGAAAATAAGCGTAAGAATTAACGTGAATAGATTATTGAAATTTGGGGTTCAATTTGAGTCAATTAAAAATTTGGGGGTAATTCGAGTCTAAAGTCAAATTTCATTGAAAAAAGTCTTTAGCGATAGCAACCTTTGCAAAACGAGAATTTTATTGCTAACCCCTCCAATTTTATTATGGAGCAAATTTAAAATATAGAAAGACTTGCTATTTTTTATTATAATTTTTAATAAGTTATTTATAGATTAAATAATATAAATCATTAAATCTTTTATCTAATCTAATGTTTTAAATTTTATAGTGCAATAAATAAACTCAAAATATTTGGGCTAAATTTAGATTGACTCCAGTTTACCATGTATAAATTCTATTTTGGGAAAAAAAAAATAAATGCATAGATAATACATGCAATCATAAGAATTTTGAAACCAAATAAATTTCAGATTATTTTCCAAATTCAAACCATAGGTTACATGTCATTACACATCTATCTCAACATAACTTGATGATAAACTCATAACCAAAGCAAAACATACATAGATAGCATAAGCCAAACAGGTGTTCTGCACTTCTGCTTCTTTTTTTTAAGCTTTCTTTTCAAAGATATTATTAGCATAAATAATTAGCTAAAAGATGTTTTCATTTTTTAAAAAATATAAAAAGAAAGGTAAATTATCAAAAAGCCCAACAAGATTTAAATATTGACAAAATTATTTTAGAAAATTAAAACACCAATTTTTCTAAAAGATTTCAAATCGTGATAAAAATAACGAAAAAAATTATTTTTTTATAAGTGACAAATAATTTTGTTATTTAACAAATAACTTTACATTCAGTCCAAATTTTATTGAAATTATTTGATAATAATTATTTAAAAAATGAATGAAAATGGAG
>NC_029789.2:134694755-134724549 GCF_000816755.2 Arachis ipaensis
GATTGCTTTTTATGTCCATAAAAAATATAGACACAATGACATTTGTCTATAGTTTGTTTTGTTAAGATTCAACGTTACTCTGCAAAAATATTAGAGTAACTAGACTAGCGAGACAAAAAAAAAAATTATTTGTATGTAGATTATTATGTGTTACAATAGAAAAGACTAAAGAGAGAAAAAAAAAACACTTATCTCTACTATCACCTACTTTTCATTAAGACATCATCTAAGCTACGAACCACTATCTAACAACAATATATCTTCTCATATTTCAACATCTCTCCCTCAAACTTGAACATGTAGATAATATGCATCAAGTTTGAAACATAATTCACTTATAAGAGATATTATTTGATATGATGAAATGTCAAAGAATAATCTTCTTGTGTCTTAAACTCCCCCTCAAACTAGGAATAACATTAAACTTACAATAATAATACCCTAAAAAAAAGTCGCATTAGATGAGTGGTTAACTCACTAGTCTGCTTAAATAAATATCGAAAGTTTGAATCTTGTCTTGTGCATGCAACAACCCATTGACCAACAACAAACTTTTAAATGAAATTTCGATCCGCGACGAATTAGTCTTTACCCGTAGTACTAAGAAATACGTGGAAAACCAATTAAAAGACCAATATAAAAATTAATACCCTTAAAAAATAAAATATGTTAAAGATTAAGCCTAATAAAAATTGAACAATGCTAGGGAACCAAAAGGGTATTAGCCAAAAACCAGCCAAATACCTTTAGGTAAATTCAAAATCTCTACGAGTTAATATATATGGATGTTTCTTCTGCTAAGTATCAGAATGTTTCTTTTTCATACTAAATAGATGTTCTTTTATATATTTTTTGAATTTTTTTGTATTGCAAATGTGAATGTTTCTATTTCTTTAAGAATTTTATATATATTTTTTAAATTTTATAGATATTTAATTATTTTTGCTAAAATATAACTGTATATTTCTTTTGTTAAGTATTATGATTTTTTTTTCATATTAAATGAATATATTTTTTTATATTTCTGTAATTGTGTAGCTTGCAATCTTTTTTAATCATCAAAACGACACCTAATAACCATCAACTTGGGCACTTTCAGCAATACAAAAAAATCAGTAATTTATATCATGAAGCTGTTAATGATGCTATTTCGTCTGGAAAAGTTGAATTGGTCAAAATCCCTATTGACGTTTAGAGAGCACCTACAATGGAACAGGTTGAGAGGTTTGCATCTTACGTTTCAAATTACAGCAAACGTCTAATCTATCTTCATAGTCAGGAAGGAGTATGGAGAACGTCTGCCATGGTCTCTAGATGGAGGCAGTATATGACTCGATTTGCATCATCATTTGTTTCTAATGAAGCAATCACTTCAGTGAAAGGCCATCAGATTATAAAAATGGATCTGCGAAACTGCATGACTCTTTAATGGAATCTGAGAGATCCATATCCTCTACAACGGCGGCTCCGGTAACACATCTGGTTCACGAAAGGGAAACGGTTATTGTCAACGGTGGCGAATCCGACGAGTCAGATGTTGGTGATAGAAGAGGAATGGGTCGTGGTTGGGAGGCAGAGAGGGTCTGACTGTGAGAGAGAGAGGTCTGTGTATGATTGTTGGAGGTGGATAACTTAATGTGAGAGAGAAGAGGAAGGTTTTTATAGGTTTTAATTAGGTTTACTTAATCAATTTTAAATTTTTTAAATTTTGAATTTAAAAAATTTAAAATTAATTATTAATATAAATTAATATAGTTTTGTTTAGTTTTTGGCTGATAATCTCTTGGTTCCATATACTTTTCCATAAAAATTAAAAAAGGACTAATTAAAACTACCAGAGATGTGTAAGGGCTTGTTGGCACTTTTAATATGTCGTGGGTAGTTAGAACGATTAGGGACTTGACAGACCTAACTAGGACTATATAAAATTGTCAGGGCTAGTAAAGAATTTGGGAATATGATTCGGTTCAACAGTTGTGTAGTCTTTCAAAAAGGTTATAAAGAGCATAGAAATGACAAGATTGTGTAAATGACAAATAATAAGAGATCGAAAGAAAAAGACAACCAAATAATTACCATTCTTTGTCTTGAGGAAAAGCAAAGAAAATTCAGACAAGTCTAAAACAAAAGCAACATAAAATAAAAGGACTAAAAGAAGTGCAGACAAAAATTTTATAGGACTAAAATCGAGTTTTTCATGGAAAGACAGACATTGATGCATGTAGAAAACACTAGCAATAGAGACATTGAAATAGTCGGGCACTCAAGGATAAAATTGGAAATGCAGAAAATGCAAGAGATGAAAAGTGGTTGAATACAAAAAACACGACTAAATCTAAGAAGAAGATAATGAGGTGAATACAACGGTAAAAAATGACACCAATGTGTCAACATGTGTTGCGAAAGCAGTGTCAATGACTACATGTTTGGGGGAGAAAACAACATGTGAAAGCATATGAAGCCTCGAACGGCAATGGTGTTGGCAGGGCTAAGCAAGGTCGGAGAAGATGAGTTTGATAGTGCGCTCGTTGGTTAGATTGGATAAAAGCATTTTTGGGACACTAGAAATAAAGTAAAACATTATATGGTGTTTTAGTAACCCAAAAGACACATGAGTTGTTGGAATTTTAAAACTAAGAGCATCCCTTAAATTAGAAGGGAGAAAATTGTGTTTTTGGTGATGCACATCAGTGGAAGTAGCAGAAATAACTCGAAGTGTTTCTAGGTTTGAAGAAAATAGGAAATTGAAGTAATAACAAAACTAATGGATGGTAGTGGATCAATAAAAGAGCATAACATATTGTAGGTAAGGTGAATGCTCAACAACAGAAGTAAACAACTCAAACAAGTGTTTATGGGTTTCGAAAACGAAAAAAATGGTAAAAATATTTGTTTCAATAAAAACAGAAAAATTTCTTTTTCAATGGAGAGCCATTCACAGTGAAAGCATTTGAGAGAGCTTAAGAAAAAAACTATAACTCTAATATCATGTAAAAATTTTTGTTACAAAACAAAAATATTGAAATAATTAGATAAGAGAGAGAAAAATAATATATTACTTGTGTATAGATTGTTGTTGAGTTTGAAGAACTAAATATATTTTAAAGATGATGATTAAAACATTATTAATTGAATACCAAGGTAATTGTATGTGTAATTAGTGTATTTAGTGTGCAGCAAACTAATTTAATTGAAGCTAATCCAAGAAGAAATAAAACAAGCCCAAATAATATCTGTCTCACACACACAAAATCAATGGTCCAAGGATATATGTATATATTTGCTACCGTCACAAATTCTTCTCATCAAAAACAAAAAACAAGCCTATAGCCAAAAGATGGAAACCAAGTCTGGCCCAAGATTAAACCTAAGCCCAAAATTAGTGGTCCAGATCTAAATTCAATCTTCCAACTTAGTTGCTAACTAAGTGATTTGATTTGCATTTCATTTGAACTAAAACACTCCCCGCCGAAACCAAACTCTCTCTTTTTTTCTCTTCTCTTTTCTTTCACATCACCCAGGTGAACTCTCTGAAGCAAAAGAAAGAAAAAGAAAGCTTTGAGCTAGGGCAAGAATGAAAAGACCAAAAAGCAAGTTTTCAAATCCAAACAAAGAAGAGAAAGTCAAAGAGGTTAGAGCAAAAAGACAAAATCATATCTAAAGGGCAAATCACAAAAAGGAGTTTCCAGATTTGTGCTTTAGTGAAGCTCGATGAAGAAATCCTCTTTTTGCAAGCACAGAAGTATAAAGTTAAAAATATTGAAGATCATGGAGCACTGCTGTGAATCAACGCTCGAGAATCTGACTTGAAGACAAAGCAAGAATGAAGGGTTCAGATTCAACAAGTAAGATGAAAAAGGTTGAAAGAGAAGATTAAAGGTATGGCTGCATATATGATTCGGTCACTGCTTTTACTCTCTCTCCTCTGTAACGCCGCTGCTGCTTCTGATTTTTGGGAGAAGAAGTCAAACAAGTACTGAAATAAGTTTTAAGTCCTGGAAGCTTCACTCCTCTACTAACGGGGTGAACGGCCAAGGATTGGAGTAAGGAGAGAAAGCATAAAGTTTGGGTTCCTATAGCTCACTAAGCTATCCATTCTTCTCCTTCATGGTTCTCATTGAATATCTTATTTTCTCAGTCTAGTCTTTCTTTGTTTTCAATGGTAAAAAACACAACAGTGAGGTTTGTAAGAAAAAGCCATTGAGTGAAAAAAGACAAGAGAGTTAGACTTGGAGAAAAGCCTATGTTTATCTCAGAAATTCTTTATAAGTTTTTTTTTGTTTTATTTTCATGATTCTAAGGAGATTTTCTTACAAGTTAAGTTAGCACTTTGCTGTTGAAAAACTAGGATGAGTTCCTAGTCAAGTCTGGTTTGGGATAAAAACTGGACTTGTCCCAGATAGGATTGGTTAGAATCTTAGGGAGTATTGGTGAATGTAATCTGGTTAAAAGATAGTAAAATTCTGTCACAGTTGTGATGGAGACTGGATGTAGGCTACATTGCACTGAATAGCTGAACTAGGATACATTTGTATGTCATTCTCTTTCTCTTCTCTATTTCTGATTCTGCACTTTATGAGACAAAATAAAAATATCTCCTGATTCTACCATTTAGCTATACTTCACTATAATACACTTTACCCGTAACTCTGTTTTACCTCCTACCGCATCAAGAGACAAAACCAAAGTATCTCCGATTTTCTACTCAAAGTATCACAACAGAATCCCAATTTGAAAGCAAAATTAAAAGAGGCAAAGATTCAACCCCTTTCTCTTTGCCACTGATATCTATCAATTGGTATCAGAGCTTGGTCTCTAAGAGATCAAGCTTCACAACTTGGAGGAAAGATCTAGATGGCAAACAACATGGGATCCAACACAGTGGCTTACACACTGACAGAGGGGCAATCCAATAACAGACCTCCATTCTTCAATAGGAAAAATTACAACTACTGAAAAGAATGAATGAAGATCTTTGTTCAGTCTGTGGATTACAACCTCTAGAAAATAATCATGAATGGTCCTCAAATCCCTATCGAAACTGGCACTGATGGTGTTGTTACTCCGAAAATCGTAGCAGAGTGGAATGAATATGACAAGAAAAAGGTGAAACTCAATGCCAAGGAAGTCAATATGCTAAACTGTGCAATCAGCTTCGAGAAATATCAGAAGGTTTCAAGATGCAAAAATAGCAAAGAAAATCTGGGATAAGCTCCAAGTTACACATGAAGGCACCACACAAGTAAAAGAAACAAGGATTGACAGGCTGAGCCAAGAGTATGAAATATTTTCTATGAAGAAAAGAAAATCAATTGATGACATATTTTAGAGGTTCTCTATCATCATTAATAGCTTGGATACTATGGGAATTACTCATTCCGAACAAGTGCTGGTGAGGAAAGTCTTGAGAAGCCTAATAAAAGAGTGGAAAACTAAGGTTACTGTTATCTCTGAAAGCAATAACCTAAGTCAAATGACCTATGATGAGCTGAGAGGAAAGTTACTAGCTTATCAAATCACTCACATAAAAGATGATACAAAAAAGAATAAAGTGGCTCTTAAATCTTATACTGAATCATTGGATGATAAATCCAGTGACTGTTTATCAAATGATGTGTTCGTGTTTTTTGCTAGGAAGCTTAGAAGGATGATGAGACCAAAAGGAAGAAGCAGAGGAGGTAGCTCAAAAGAACCGAATAAAGACTTAAGCAAGGTCATTTGCCATAATTGCAGAGAAGCTAGACATTACAAATATGACTGTCCCAAGCTGAAGAGAGAAGATAAGTCTCGAAAGGACAAGAAGAAGGGACTTATGTCTTCTTGGGAGGATTTGGAGAATGACAGTGAAGAGGATGAATAGTCTGGCAATAATTCTCAAGCATGCTTAATGGCCACCCACAGTCACAATAGTGAGGTAATCTTTCTTGAACCTTCTAATGAAGAACTTCATCTTATGCTTGATGATCTTACTGAGAAAATAAGAAATTTTCTGAATCAATGCAATGAACTTGAATTTGAAAATGACATCTTAAATGCTGAAAATATTTTTCTTAAAGAAAAATTAAGGGAAGCCGAAACCACTGTTGATCTTGTTGAAGAAAACAAACGGCTTAAATCTGAAATCAAAATTCTTAATGGAAAGCATTATGTTGTTGCCTACTTAAATTGCATTGAAGAAAATGAAAGATTGCATAATGAGATTAAGGGACTAAATCAAGACTTAGCTAAATTTGTCCAAAGTTATAAAAATTTAGACAAATTATTAGCTAGTCAAAGACCTTTGTTTGTGAAGGCTGGGTTGGGGTATAAAAAAATTTGAATCTGTTTTTGAAAAATCATACTTTAAAAATGAAGTCTTAACATACAAAAACTTGAGCTTTCAAAACCCTAATCACATTAATAAATCTGGAAGCAAAATTTTCTGTCATACATGCAATAAAGTTGGTCATTTACCGATTCAATGTTTTTATTTTTGAAAGAAAAATTGGTGATAAAGTTTACAAAGTGATTAGCAAATACAATGCTCAACCAAGAAGGTTTAACATTAAAGAATCCAAAATAATTTGAATAACTAAGATCACTTAAAGTATTGTGCAGATTTGCCTAGCATCCAAGAAGAAGAATGACATGTGGTACTTGGATAGTAGATGCTCTAGGCACATGACCGGAAAGTCCACATTCTTTATCAAGCTTGACAAATTCGATGGAGGTTTTGTGACTTTCGGTGACAATATAAAAGGAAAGATTATGGCCGTAGGCAAAGTTGGTAAGAGTTTCTCCACCTTCATCAATGATGTATTCTTAGTTGATGGATTGAAACATAATCTTCTAAGCATTAGCCAATTATGTGATTTAGGTTATTTGATTATTTTTAAAATATTGTAATGTTTAGTTGTGTGTGAAAATTCTGGTGAAACTATGTTTGTAGCTAAAAGAACAAAATATAACTTGTTTTACTTCTTTTGAATATGAAAAATGGTTATGGCATAAGAAATTGGGACATGCTAGCATGTTTTAAATTTCTAAACTTTTGAAAAAAAATTTGGTTAGAGGTCTTCCAAAGATTAAATTTGACAAAGACATTACTTGTGATTCTTGTCAATTGGGTAAACAAACTAAAAGTTCTTTTAAGCCGAAGAATGACATCTCAACCAAAAAACCATTGGAAATGCTACATATTGATCTTTTTGGTCCTACTAAGACTCAAAGCCTAGGTGGTAAATATTATGGTTTAGTGGTGGTTGATGACTATACTAGATTTAGATGGGTTCTTTTCTTAGCCCATAAGAATGAGGCTTTCTTTGCTTTTTCTACTCTATGCAAAAAGATTCAAAATGAAAAAGATTTGAAAATAATTTCCATAAGAAGTAATAATGGAAAAAAGTTTGAAAACCAAGATTTTGAATCATTTTGTGATAATTTTGGTATTACTCATAATTTTTCATGTCATAGAACAACTCAACAAGATGAAGTTGTTGAAAAGAGAAATAGAAGCTTTTAAGAAATGGTTAGGGCAATACTTTGTGCAAATAAAATTCTAAAATTCCTTTGGATCGAAGCAGTAAACACTACATGTTATATTTTAAACCACACCATCATTCAAAAAGTTTTGAAGAAAATCCCTTATGAGCTTTGGAAAGGAATAGCATCCAACCTTAAGTATTTTTATGTTTTTGAATGCAAATGCTTTGTTTTAAACACTAAAGACAATCTTGAAAAGTTTGATCCAAAATCTTATGAAGGTATTTTTGTTGGTTATTCAACTACTAGTAAAGCATATATAGTTTACCTCAAAGAACATGGAATCATAGAAAAGTCCATTCATGTTACTTTTTGTGAGTCACAAATTCTTCTCATCAAAAACAAAAAACAAGCCTATAGCCAAAAGATGAAAACTAAGTTTGGCCCAAGATTAAACCTAAGTCCAAAATTGGTGGTCCATATCTAAATCCAATCTTCTAACTTAGTTGCTAAATAAGTGATTCAATTTGCATTTCATTTGAACCAAAACACTCTCCACCGAAACCAACCTCTCTCTTCTCTTTTCTTTCACATCACCACTTGAACTCTTTGAAGCAAAAAAAAAAAGCTCTAAGCTAGGGCAAGAATGAAGAATAAAAAAAAAGTTTTCAAATCCAAGCAAAGAAGAGGAAGTCAAAGAGGCTAGAGCAAAAAGGCAAGATCACATCCAAAGGGCAAATCACAAAAAGGAGTTTCCAGATTTGTGTTTCAATAAAACTCGATGAAGAAATCCTCTCTTTGCAAGTACAGAAGTAGAAAGTTGAAAATATTGAAGACCATGGAGCTCTGCTGTGAATCAACGCTCAAGAATCTGACTTAGAGACAAAGCAAGAATGAAGGGTTCAGATTCAACAAGCAAGATAAAAAATATTGAAAAAGAAGATTGAAGGTATGGTTGCATGTGTGATTCAACCACTGCTTCTACCCTTTCTCTCCTTTGTGATGTCGTTGCTGCTTCTGATTTTTGGGAGAAGAACTCAAACAAGTGTTGAAGTAAGTTTCAAGTCCTGAAAGCTTCACTCCTCTATTAAAGGAGTGAACGGCCAAGATTGGAGAAAGAAGAGAAAGCACAAAGTTTGGGTTCCCATAACTCACTGAGCTATCCATTCTTTTCCTTCGTGGTTCTCATTGAATATCTTATTTTCCCAGTCCAGTCTTTCTTTGTTTTTAATGGTAAAAGGTACAACAGTGAGGTTTATAAGAAAAAGCTATTGAGTGAAAAAAAGGAAAGAGAGTTAGACTTGGAGAAAAACCTATGTTTATCTCAGAAATTCTTTGTAAGTTTTTCTATTTTGTTGTCATGATCCTAAGGATATTCCCTTGCAAGTTGAGTTAGTAGTTTGCTATTGAAAAGTTAGGGTGAGTTCCTAGTCAAGTCTGGTTTGGGATAGAAACTGGACTTGTCCCAGATAGGATTGGTTAGAATCCTAGAGAGTATTGGTGAATGTAATTTAGTTAAAAGATAGTAAAATTCTGTCACAGTTGTGATGGAAATTGGATGTAGGCTACATTGCACTAAGTAGCTAAACTAGGATACATATGTGTGTCATTTTTTTTTCTCTTCTTTGTTTCTGGTTCTGCATTTTAGGAGACAAAATAAAAATATCTCCTGATTCTACCATTCAGCTATACTTCACTATTACCCGTAACTCAATTTTGACTCCTACCGCGTCAAGAGACAAAACTAAAGTATCTCCAATTTTCTACTCAAAGTATCTCAACATAATCTTAATTTTAAAGCAAAATTAAAAGAGGACAAGATTTAACCCCTTTTTTTAGTCACTGATATTCATCAATTGTTATGTGTTATAATAGAAAGATCAATATATATAGATAGGAGAATAATAAATGTAAAGCACTTATCCATTACTCTTTATTAATGTACCATATAAACTACCACTATTAAACAATATCTCTTTTCATATTTCAACATATTTAACTAGAGGTGTTTGCTGTGGTGTCTAAAAAATATTGTTTAATTGCTAAAATAGGTTAAATAATTATTTTTAAATTTAAAAATATAAAAATTAAAAAAATTTTAAATATTTAAAGTTACTATAAAAGATAATTTAGATAAAAGTTAGATACCAAACAAAAGACACCATAGAATTGGCCATAACTAAATACAAATTTTAGAAGAATATACTGACTTACAACAAAACATAAAATACATATATTTATTGTTTTACTAGAAAATTAGGACATATATTAAATATAAGACATATATTTAAGAGTGAATCCGTAAATTTGCGATATTTATCCATATCTGATTCACAATTTGAAAATATAATTTGATTTATATTCGTAGATCCGATGATAAAAATTTTGATAAAACTTATTGGATTTAATATTTGCACTTTTTATATTTGAATCTGCTCTAATTTAATGGGTTGGATATTCGATAATAGATATATGAGTTTTTTATTTAAATAAATTATTTGCTGTCCTATTTTACGTGAATCCCCTAAATGGTTTTCTTGAACGTGAATCCCCTAAATCATATAATATATAAATCGTCCTAGGCTGGTGTGTGTTAGTTAATATATAAAACATTGTACACTGGGACGATTTATGCATGAATTGCATAGGTGAATAAAGCATAAATCGTCCCACCCTAGTGTGTTTTAGAAGTCACACATAAATCGTCCTAGCCTAGTATGAGTTATGTGTTTTCACCTAAAACACCCTACCCTGGCACGATTTACGTGCATCTTTGTAACCCTGAACCCCCTAGCACGATTTACGTGCAAATGCCTAACCCCTACCAACCTAGCACGATTTATGTGCAAACCTAACCCCCACCAACCTAGCACGATTTATGTGCATAAATACCCCTCAGCAGCCTAGAACGATTCATGTGTTAAGACCCAAACCCTACTTACCTTCCACGAGTAAAGTCTCATTCGTGAGAGACTCCATTAGCGGCGAGGAGGGTAGTGAAGGGGAGGAGCTACGGGAAAAAATTCAAGGAAGGGTAGTGGGCAGCGGCGGTGGAGGATTGCTAAGGCGTCGGAAGAGGTGGCCTCCGGTGGACGGCGTCGACGGCGGCTGAGGGCGGCTTCCGAAGGTTGTGTTGGCGGCAGTAGGAGGCTGATTTGGTGGCTTTGGGGGGCGGTGCAAGATGGCGAGGAACGACATGTACCGATTGAACGGCATCGCGCACGTGGCAGGTTTTATCGACGAAGAGGTTAGTAATTAATTTGGTTTACAACTGATATAGTCAATGTCGTTGATGTGTTTAGTTATAAGAATGTGATTCATTTGGAAAAAAAAGTGCTTGTTGTGTTAGAAATTTGTGAAACGTTAAGGTTAACATGTTTAGGATAGCCACAGGGTCATGTTTGGTTTAGGAGTGAGGTTGATTTTTGATACATATTTTTGGTTGTTGTGCGATGTTGAGTTGTAACTGTGCTTGTTATTCTGTTATCAGCCAACTCGGTGTGTACGGACTATCCGCAGGCAACAAAAGATGATATTGCATGACCGTATTATGCCTTACTTAGATAGCGTCGGATTGCTGCATGTTGCTAGGCTGAATGATTATTGGTTTAAGCTGGATGAGCCACTGATTAGTGCCTTTGTTGAGCGATGGCGTCCAGAGACACACACTTTTCATATGCCATTTGGGGAGTGCACTGTCACTTTACAGAATGTGGCATATCAATTCGGTCTCCCTGTTGATGGATTTCCAGTTAGTGGTTGTCTCAGTGACTTTGAGCAGTTGATGGAAGGTGGTAAGCCTGCGTGTGGTTGGTGGACAGCGATAGAATTGACCAGCGATAGAATTGACGCACATATCACATGATAATCAAGCTGCCTGTGGTCGGTGAACAGCTCGGTTGCAAGACATGTGTGAGGCCCATTGTACTTCCGGACTTCCCAGTATCCTTTCCGTTGCCGTATAGTCACGCGTATCAGCCAATTACACCCATTCCCAAATTGGACGCACTTCCCGTGATACTTCAACTGGTCCGACTCAAACACCTTATACTGAACACCACGGCGGATATTATAATTCTTCACCATCAACACTACCTCCTCCTTGCTCTGGAACCACTGCCCGACCTCAAACTCCTCTGCCCCATGCATACCGTGCTTGTCTCTGTGAATACTTGACATTTGTCAACCTGGAAATGCTAGTTGATTCATTGCCTCAAGATCCAATGTAGAGAAGTGTGGAGGGTACTGTTGTGTCTGAGAACTTGTTTGGCCTTGCGATGGTGCAACTGGTCTCGTGTCATCCTCATCATCAGATTCATCACCGATAACGGGTGGTTCCGAATCTGAAACATCATCACCAATGGCCTCAGCAACTGGATCCCCATCTCTGACATCCATGAACATAGTTGCACCATCCAATACCGGTCCCTCTCTGATTGCCGCTGCAAGCTCTCCGAAGGTTCGTACATCACCCAAGCAATCCCCATCTTCGGCATGAACAGCCAGATCAGCTGCAAATGATGGAGATGAAACGTGGGCGGTGACGTCGTGACGAATTGGAATGGCACTTGAAGCACCATCTACCCCGATTGTGGGCGGATTTGGAGCAGATCCACCGGAGCTACCCTCCACATCAGCCATTTTCGCGAACAACTCCATAGCTCCCAGATCTGGAAATCTGGATTGATTGTGAAATATAACGCGAATGTCATCATCGCCTAACATCTCATATTTTCCAAACTTCACGTAACCCTGCCTGAATGAGATAGGGATCCTGAAGAACATCTGCTTGACAAGCCTTTTACCGCACTTACCTAACTTTTGTAATATGCTATTTCGTAAATCATCTAAACTCGTTGATGGATTTATGAACACTCCAATCTGTTTCTTGCTACTGAACGTTACACCCTCACTTGTGTTTTCATCGATCTTTCCCCGATGATGAACTAACAAGAACACACTCTCAGCCATCTTCTCGCAACCCTCAGTGGAAATATGGCTCGACATTGATGTTCCTCCTGTATTTATAGGCTCTTCAAGCACATAAATCGTTTCATGGTATCTGGTATTGTGTTTTTACACGTAAATCGTCCCATACTAACGTGTCTTATCATATAACACATAATTCGTTCTAGGGTATTGAGGGATAAATATTTGCACATAAATCGTCTTAGGGAGTTGTGGGTTAGGGATTTGCACGTAAATCGTGCTAGGGGGTTCAGGGTTACAAAGATGCACGTAAATCGTGCCAGGGTAGGGTATTTTAGGTGAAAACACATAACTCATACTATGCTAGGACGATTTATGTGCGACTTCTAAAACACACTAGGGTGGGACGATTTATGCTTTATTCACCTATGCAATTCATGCATAAATCGTCCCAGGGTACAATGTTTTATATATTAACTAAAACACACCAGCCTAGGACGATTTATATATTATATGGTTTAGGGGATTCACGTTCAAGAAAACCATTTAGGGGATTCACGTAAAATAGAAGAGCAAATAATTTATTTAAATAAAAAACTCATATATCTATTATCGAATATCCAACCCATTAAATTAGAGCAGATTCAAATATAAAAAGTGCAAATATTAAATCCAATAAGTTTTATCAAAATTTTTATCATATCCGCCAATATTATCACTTCTATCTTCATTACCTTAATTTCCAAACTTTTTTTATTAAAAATTTAATTTTGATACACTGTTAATGTAAAATAGTTTTTCACATGTATTCATTTATGTAATATCATATCAATAAAAAAATTATTTTTTACATTGATTACGTAAATGGTCATATAAAAAAATAGATATGATTGCACGACTATATCAAATGCATCAAGATTAAACTCTTTTATTAAATGTAAAATTTGTTACAATATGGATGTTCATTCAGTGTCTACTCCGCATAATCTATTCTTCCATGCAAGTACTATTGGGAAGTGCAAACATTAAAGAATAAACGGTGCATGTTTTCTAACATTTGAAAAAGTGAAACCTTGCACATGTATAAATAGGGGCATAGGCTGAGGCTTTTGATACAAAATAAAAATATAAAATATTTTCCCTCTCTCTATACGTACAATATATAAAGTTCTTCTTTCACTTCTCTCTTCATATACTACAATATCTAATATTAGTAATATATTAATACATTTCTATTAGTGTGAGATATTGATGTGGTGAATATTAATACTAAAATTTTCTATTTACACTTTCTTATTTTATATTTATTATATCTTCCTTTGGTTATTTATTTTACAACACGTTATCAACACGAGACTCTGATCAAATTTTTGGAAGACTCAGGTAACAAATTTTCATTATGTCGAAACTCTCTCATATTGAATTTAATGCTCTTGATATATCTGAAAATAACTATTTATCATGGATACTAGAGGCTGAAATCCATCTTGATTTAATAGATCTTGGAGATACCATTAAGGCTGAAAATAATACATATCTCGGAAGGATAAAGCCAAAGCCATGATATTCCTTCGTCGTCATCTTGACCAAGGATTGAAAAATGAATATCTCACATTAAAAGATCCTGTAGATCTGTGGAAAGACCTTGAAGAAAGGTATAATCATCAAAAGATGGTGATACTTCCTCAAGCCCAATATGAATGGACGCACTTGCGTCTACAGGATTTTAAATCCATAAATGAATATAATTCAGCAATGTTTTGAATCACCTCATGAATGAAATTATGTGGAAAAAAGATAACTGATAATGATATGTTAAAGAAAATTTTCTCGACCTTCCATGTCTCGAATGTGCTCCTACAGCAGCAATATCAAGAAAAAGGATTTAAAAAATATTTTGAGTTAATTTCTTGCCTTCTTGTTGCTAAACGCAACAATAAGTTGCTTTTAAAAAAATCATGAAGCGCACCTAGCTGGTGCCGCCCCATTCTCTGAAGCAAATGCGGCAAATCATTATCCCAGAAGAGGTAAATGGCAAGGCTTTAGTAACAAAAAAATTATGGAAAGAAAAAGAATTATGTTCACAAGAAAGGATCTCACCAGAAGTGGGATAAAGAAAGAAACTCTGGGCAAAATAAATCAACAGAGGATAAGTGTTTCCGTTGTGGTGAAAAGGGCCATTGGTCGCGTACCTGTCGTACCCCAAGGCACCTAGTCGATCTTTATCAAGTATCTTTGAAAAAGGATGACAAAAGAAAGGAAACAAATGTTGTTTCAAATGATGTTGAAAATTCCACCACTCATTATGATGTATCTGATTTTTTTTTTTGAGGATTATGAAGGAAATATTGGTCATTTGTTTAATGATAGAATAGTTTAATCTGTGAGATTGTTAAGTATTCATGTAAATAAATAATGTAAGAAACTTATTATTAAGTTTTACTTTCTATGTATTTAAATTTCAAATATGATGTATATAAATAATGAAATATTAATATTTATGTTTAAGAAGTTTGAAATTATTAAATGTGTCAAGTTTTAAAAATAATAATAATAATAGTGATAATAATAAAATTTTAGTATATGACATTATGTACAGTGTTTTTAGAAAAATAATCAAGATTTCAATTTGACTGTGCATGTATTTCTACTCATTTTATTATTATTTGTCTTTGAAGAGAATGGCAAGGACATATAGTGGAGATGTTTGCCTTGCGGATAGTGCAAGTTCGCACACCATTCTCAAAAGTAATATATACTTTACCCATCTTGTGCCAAAAGAATAATATGTTAATACTATGAATGAGAGAAGTCATGGGTACTTATGTATCACAACTCATGATTCAAATAAAAAGGTTATATTAGAAAAGTTGCCATCACTTTCATCTGGGTTATATTATACCAAGATTAGTGCATTTGAATCACATGCTGTTGTAAACCAGAAGTTTACTAACCCAAATGAATTCATAATTTGGTACAACCGATTGGGTCATCCGGGAACAACCATGATGCGAAGAATTATTGAAAACTCCCATGGGCATTCACTAAAAAACCAGAATATTCTTAAATCCAGTGAATTTTGTTGTGCTGCATGTTTTCAGGGAAGTTAATTTTAAGACCATCACCAGTAAAGATTGGATTTGAGTCCCCTGAATTCCTAGAAAGGATTCAAGGCGATATATGTGGACCTATTCATCCGCAATGTAGATCTTTTAGATATTTTATGGTTCTAATAGATGCATCTTCGAGATGGTCACATGTGTGCTTATTGTCTTCTCGCAACTTGGCATTTATGAGATTACTGGCTCAAATTATTCGATTAAAAGCACAATTTCCAGAAAATCCAATCAAAGCAATTCGTCTTGATAATGCCGGTGAATTTACTTCCCGAGCTTTTGATACTTATTGTATGGCTAATGGAATAAGTGTTGAACATCCAGTAGCTCATGTTCACACACAAAATGGGTTAGCAGAATCACTTATTAAACGCCTCTAATTAATTGCTAGACCATTACTTATGAGAACAAATCTTCCAACCTTGGTTTAGGGGCTTGCTATTTTACATGCTGCAGCACTTATTCGTTTAAGGCCAACAAGTTACCATCAGTTCTCTCTTATGCAATTTGCTTTTGGCCAGCAGCCAAATGTTTTCCATTTAAGAATATTTAGGTGTGAGATATATGTTCCCATTGCACCACCTTCTCGTACCAAAATGGGACTCCAAAGAAAATTGGGGATATATGTTGGATATAATTCTCCCTCTATAGTGAGGTATCTTGAGATACAAATTGGAGATGTATTAAAGCCCAGTTTACGGATTATCATTTTGATGAATCAAAATTTCTAACATTGGGGGAGAGAATAAGCTTCCTGAAAAGAAACTTAATTGGTATGCATCATCTTTAATGCATTTGGATCCTCGATCAGGGCAATGTGAACTAGAAGTTCAAAAGATTATACATTTGTAAAGAATAATAAATGAATTGCCTGATGCATTTTCTGATACAAAGAGGATAACCAAATCTTATATACCAGCGAAAAATGTCCCAATTCGAATTGATGCCCCAGTCGGACAAATAGCCACTGAAACAAATTCACGCCAGAAGCGTGGTAGGCCTATCGGTTCCAAAGACAAAAAATCCTCGAAAAAAAGAGGTAAATACTATTCCTGTTGAAAAAGACATAGTAAAGACACCTGCAGTTGTCCAGAATTTTGATATAACTTTAACGCCAAAAGACGTTCAGGTACCTGAAAATTGTGAAAATGACGAGATATCGATAAATTATGTCTTTACAGGAGAGAAATGGGACCTAAATAAAACAATTGTCAATGAAATATTTGCATATAATGTGGCATTGAATATCATACATGAAAATAAGGATCTTGAGCCAAGATCAGTCGAAGAATGTCGACAAAGAAATGATTGGCCAAAATGGGAAGAAGCCATGAAGGCTGAGTTAGACTCACTTGCAAAACATGAAGTCTTTGGACCTGTAGTTCGTATACCAGAAGATGTAAAACCTGTTGGATACCGATGGTATTTGTGAGAAAACGAAATGAGAAAAATGAAGTTGTACGCTACAAAGTTCGACTTGTGGTACAAGATTTTTCACAAAAGCCTGGTATAGATTATGAAGAAACATATTCCCCTGTAGTGGATGCAATAACATTTATGTGGCAGTTTATCCGCATATCATAAACTACATATGCATTTAATGGATGTGGTAACAGCCTATTTATACGGATTATTAGATCGTGATATTTATATGAAAGTCACTGAAGGACTAAAGATATCTAAATCATCCAATGAATATTCACAGGGATTATCCTCAGTTAAATTTCAAAGATCTTTATATGGTCTAAAGCAATCTAGACGAATGCGGTATAATCGTCTTACTAAGTATCTGGCCAAAAATGGATTTAAGAATGATGATATCTGCCCATGTGTTTTCATAAAGAAATCTACATCTGGATTCATTATAATTGCTGTGTACGTTGATGATTTAAATATCATTGGGACTCTTGAAGAGATTCCAACAATTATAAAAGCTCTAAAAGAAGAGTTTGAGATGAAAGATCTTGGAAAGACTAAAATTTGTCTCGACCTGCAGATCGAACATACAAAAAATGGGATCTTTATTCATCAAACAACATACACAAAAAAGATCTTGAAGAGATTTTATATGGATAAGTCACATCCATTAAGTATTCCAATGATTGTAAGATCTTTGGATGTGGAAAATGATCAATTCCGTCCTAAAGAAGAAAATGAAGATATTCTTGGTCCTGAAGTACCATATTTTAGTGCCTTTGGAGCACTGATGTATCTTGCTAATAATACACGATCCGATATATCATTTGTTGTGAATTTACTAGCAAGATATAGTTCTTCTCCAACCAGAAGACATTGGAATGGAATCAAACAAATCTTTCGATATCTTCATGGAACGGTTGATATGGGATTGTTTTATCCCTATGAATCCAAGTCACAATTAGTTGGCTATGCAGATGCTAGATACTTGTCTGATCCACATAAAGGGAGATCTCAAACAGAATACCTATTCAGTTATGGTGGTACAACTATATCATGGAGGTCCACGAAACAGACGATTGCGACAACATCCTCTAATCATGCTGAAATACTAGCGATACATGAAGCTAGTCGCGAGTGTTTTTGGCTCAAGAGTTTGATCCAATATATTCTATCATCATGTGGACTGATTGATCATAAGATAGCTCCAATTGTCTTGTTTGAAGATAATACAGCATGTATTGCTCAACTTAAAGGCGGATATATCAAAGGTGATAGAACAAAGCATATTTCTCCCAAATTCTTCTTCACTCATGATCTTCAAAATCAAGAGACAATTGATGTCCAACAGATCCGCTCAAGTGATAATCTGGCAGATTTATTTACAAAGTCACTCCCAAAATCTTCCTTTAAAAGATTGATACATGAGATTGAGATGCGCCGATTTCGAGACATTAAATGACGTCGACAAGAGAGTGAAACTGTACTCTTTTTTCTTGGTCAGGTTTTTTTTTCTATTGGATTTTTCTTGACAAGGTTTTTAATGAGGTAGTCCCCATCACAAAGGATTTTGTACTCTTTTTCCTTCATTAAAGTTTTTTTTTTCTATTGAATTTTTTTTTAGTAAAATTTTAATGAGGCATAATCCTAAATGGACATCCAAAGGGGAGTGTTATAATATGGATATCCCATTCAGTGTCTACTCAACGTAATCTATTCTTCCATTCAAGTACTATTGGGAAGTGCAAACATTAAAGAATAAACGGTGCATATTTTCTAACATTTGAAAAAGTGAAGCCTTACACATGTATAAATAGAGACATAAACTGCAGCTTTTGACACACAATAAAAATATAAAATATTTTTCCTCTTTCTATACGTGCAATATATAGTTTTTCTTTCACTTCTCTCTTTATATATTACAATATCTAATATTAGTAATATATTAATATATTTTTATTAGTGTGAAATATTAATGTGGTGAATATTAATACTAAAATTTTCTATTTACACTTTTATTATATAGTCCTTTGGTTATTTATTTCCCAACAAAATTGGTTTATATTAACAGAGAGAAAAAAGAATTGCCGCAGTTGCAAGCCTTGACAAAATTCCGTGGACCTGCAAGCTCTTGATTCTGTCCCAACTCTGCAATAAAATAAAGCTAACAACTAACAAGAGCTCCAATACAGAATACTTCATCTTTCAGAAAGCGAAACCTCTTCTGTTTATAATTATCCCCTTTTTCATTTTCAATGTTTATCCAACAACACTGAAACCACTCCTCCCTTTTCCTCTTTCTCATGAACCTTAATCCACACTCCGATTCCAACATTCGTAGTTTACATGTGTCTAACACAACCACCTACCCTCTTCTCGCTCTTTCTTCAAATGAGTTAGTTTTTAGTTCACAATCCCCCTTTTCCCCTTTCTCCGTGATCGGTGCTCGGTTTCTTTGAAAAATTCATCACAATTTCAACTTTTCAAGCCACGCCATTTCCCAAAGTTGAGATTTTTCGGGGGGCATTTGAAGGTGGATCTCTTTGGATTTTGGTTACTGCTACTTGTTCGGGTCAGTATTCCTGATTCAATGCCTTTGTTTTGTATCTAATATCTGTTCAAGAGTGTTGGATCATAGTGAGGTTATGATGGGCAAGATTGTTTATTTGCATCTTTGGTTTTGTGAGGGTAATGGCTCGGTGTCACTGTGCTTTGATCCTAATTCTTGTTAGAACTATTGAAATTGTTTCACAAATTTTGTAACTGAAAACTGTTGAAGAGAAAGTTTGATGCCCTTCCTCATGGGGTTTATTGAGATATTGCTTGGGTTTTCTGAAAAAGTATGTGTTCAGTTTGTTCCAATTGCAACACCAACATATCAAGAAGATAAGATTGGACGTGTCATGAGAGTTTGTTGGCCGCTGTTAAGTTGTTAGTATGAAGAGTAAAGACACTAGAAATTTTTTTTTTTAAAGTTACAATTTATATTTTTCCTTAAAAGTCTTTTTTTACTTAAGAAAAAGATGTTTTTAATATAATAAATGAATAAAAAGTATTTTTATATTGTTGTACTTAAATATAATTGTTAAATAAAAAAATATTTTTACATGAAATATCTAAACATGAAATTATTTTTATTTTTCTAAAATATCTTTTAAGAAAAGATCACTTAAAAATTTTTTTTTAGAAACTCACCCAAACAAGTCGAGAGTCTTGAATGATTAGGATTCAGGAATTAGATGATTTGGCTTTGAGGATTCATCTTGATGTGAGTTATTTTATTGGCAACATTTTTAGTTTCAGTGGATGCTAGAACTTTTAGGAAAGCTGGGATATTGAAGTATCTTGTTTGTTTCTTTCAACCTGATAAAGCAGTAGGAAGGAAAAAAGATGGCTGTAGCTAGCAAAACAAGAAATATGCTTGAAGGTTTGGTAAAAGAGGGATCATTTAAATGGCTTCTAGGGAAGAAGAGCTACTTTGATGAAGAGCTTGAGGAGTTGGAAAATTCACCTTCTGCTGGGAAGAATTACATACCAGAGCTCTCTCCAGTTGCAAACCTAGTTGTTCGTAGATGTTCAAAGTAAGTGCATTTCTCAGAATTTGATCTAGTTTGTTTAGGATATATTGCTTCATACTGTCTTTTCACCTACTTTGGTTTAGTTTGTAGATTTGCTATCCTCAGAACCTTCACATTTGTTTGTTTGACATAGTGGCTAATATTTTTTATTGGAAATTCAACTCTAATGAAAACCAAATAATGCAGAATACTTAAGGTTTCTTCAAGTGAGCTTCAAGAGAGCTTTAATCAAGAGGCTTCTGATTCTATAAAACATCCATCACGATATGCGAGGAACTTATTGGAATATTGCTGTTTCAAGGCACTTTCCTTTTCAACACAAATGACTGGCCATCTGTTTGATAAAACATTCCGACGCTTGACATTTGACATGATGATAGCTTGGGAGGCCCCGGCTACAGCCAGCCAACCGTTAACCAATGTATGTTTTTTCGAGTATGAGTGAAATTTTTCTTGGAGTCACGAGTCATGTTCTAATGGATTGATAACATGTTCAGAGTTACTTGGAAACAATTTTGATATTATATAGAGACTTGTCTTACATAATGTTTTTAAGTTGCTTTGATTGGCTGGCAAGCTATAGTGCTATATAATGAAGTGTGGTGGACAACCAAAATATCCTTAAAAGAACATGTTTCTTTCCATGCTATTTATTTCTGTTCATTTCTATGGTTGAACATCTATTTCCTCTTTGCTATTTTCTGAAGTTCTGAACTTTAGATTTCAGTGACTTCCATTGTTGTTATGGTCATATCAAATATACGTAACTTATTAAGTGGACCTAATTTTGTACGCCCTTGTATTATACCTATAATATAGGTTTGTCTGTGCTCATTAGTACTCTGGTCCTTCTTAATATTGACGGACCTCAAATTTTCTAGAAGGTCGAGGAGGAAATGTCTGTTGGTTTAGAAGCTTTCTGTCGAATAGCTCCTGCAATTCCTATCATTGCCAACGTCATCATTAGTGAAAATCTTTTTGAGGTGCTGAGTTCATCAACTGGTGGTCGCCTTCAGTTTCCCATTTATGACAAGTACCTTGGCGGCCTAGAAAGGTATCAATCTTAATCTTTGAATATGCTATTGCTTCCCCCTTCCTTTGATATTGCAATCCTCTAAATTGAGAAGACAATAAAACTGTAAGATAGTTGGCTTTCAAGGATATGGTAGGTACTACTCTGGTTTGCTTTGATTCTTGTGATCTTGTTATAATTTTGACCATTACTTGGGAAGAGAAAGAGAGATAGAGAAGGAACGATGTCAAATGTAATTCACCGAGTGCTTTGGATGGTTAGAACTGCACACTGATGTTGCACCTCTACTTATAATCTGTCTGTGACCATGAAATGGGCAATATGCTGTCTACTTTGGTCATTACTAGCACCTACTTAATCTAGGACAATATTACTAATAACTAAGAAGCTTTATTAATGAGCTGTATTTTAGGAGAACATCCATGTAAGTTGTTACTTTATTTCATATTTCATGAGAAATTTTTCATATTGAGGGGGGAAAAACAGTGCCAAAAGCATAGGCAGCATCGCATCCACTAGAAGTCTTAATTATACTTAATTTCCTGTGGCAAATTTTAGAAAGTAGTTTTAGAGGAATTTACTGAACCCACCCTTGGACTTGATATTTATGATGGTTATTTAGAAGTCGTAGGTTTTATCCAAAAAATAGAATAATTTTCTCACATAAAGAATTCCAAACTTAGTTGCATTTACTAATATTCCTTAACAACAGCAAAAGTGGGACAGTATCATTCTACAACTTAAAGTTATATTAAAAATAATTAAACAATAACTCAACAGTAAAGCTTGTTTACTTAATATGTAAAAATAAAATAAAAGGTAAAGCTAGTCATTAGAGTAGGCCTTCCCCTGTATTTGTGCATGGACCCTTACCAATTGAATGCTGAAGTATCATGTTGTGTGTATATTGGATTGTTATTCTGCCAAATAGGCTTGTGGGCCAAATCCCTGTCTATTTCTTATAATCTCATCCTAGTTAACAAAATTGTTACCGTATCAATACTACATGAGGATGCAAAGTTTCACTATGCCTTTGTATTTTATAGCACTTGTGCTTTGTATCTTATAATTGATAACTTAAATGGACAGATCTTCTTTCCATTTACATATGTATAATTTAAGGGGGTTTCTGATGCCATATTTGTTATATGGACTTTTTTTCGTATTATTTGGTTTTTGTTATTTACAGAGCAATAAGAAAAATGAAGAGCAATTCAGAGTCATCTCTCCTTTCTGCTATAAGATCCTCTAGAGGTGAGAAGATTCTCGAGATTGATGGAACTGTCACCACACAGCCAGTGCTTGAGCATTTGGGAGTATCCGCCTGGCCTGGTGAGTGCATGAAAAACCCGATTTATATTTTGAACGATGAAGTAAATAAAATGTATGGACACTAGTGATCTCTTCTTTGTGGCTTGTATGCAGGAAGATTAATTCTCACAGATCATGCACTCTATTTTGAAGCACTTCGTGTTGTTTCATATGACAAACCAAAAGTATATGACTTATCGGATGATCTGAAACAAGTTGTTAAACCTGAGTTGACTGGACCATGGGGTACTCGGCTTTTCGACAAAGCAGTCTTCTATAGCTCAGCATCCTTGTGAGTACTTGCGGAAATTATTTTTATTGATAATGGATATCTGGTGAAGCTTAAGAGAACTTCCTATCAACTGCCATAAATATTTCTCTTGTAGATCGGAACCAGTTGTACTAGAATTTCCAGAGCTTAAAGGTCATGCTCGTCGTGATTATTGGCTTGCTATCATCCGAGAGATTCTTAATGTTCACAAATTCATTAGCAACTATAGGATCAAAGGGACTGCACGAGATGAAGCACTTTGGAAGGCTGTTCTAGGAGTTTTGCGTCTACAAGCAATCCAAGATATCGGTTCTGTGACCCCTATACAGCATGATGCTCTTCTCTTGTTCAACTTTTGTGATCAGCTTCCAGGTGGTGACTTGATATTAGAAACCCTAGCAAATACGTCAAACCTAAAGGAGTCAGATCGCCAGAATGGTTTCAAGGCTGTAAGTGGAATGTATTCCGTCTCAGCCTTGGACATGGTTTCTAACTTGGGGTTTGTGTTTGGATCAAGCCCAAACAGCTCAAATGAAAACACAATATCTGTTGGTGAAATATCAGTTGGAGCACTGACTCCATTGGAAATAGCAGTTAAAGAGTCTAAGAACAACTATAAGAAGGTTGTATCTGCACAAGCTACAGTCGATGGTGTTAAAGTTGATGGTATTGACACTAATTTGGCTGTCATGAAGGTACTAGTTTATCTTCCTCTTCTACCATTTTAGTCAAGGTCCATAAAAAGTCTTGCATTGTTAGAGTGCCTTTGAATGAGATTTTGAAAAAAGAAAAAGGAGAGAGAAAGGGTTTATATATATATGAAATTTGGTAAGTTATTTAAAAGTCATCAAATTCTCAAAAGAATAAAAATCTGAAAAAAAGTTTTCAGTTTATATATATGAAATTTGGTAAGAGTAACTAAAAAAAAAAAAGAGTTTAGCTATGTCATTTTTATAAAAAGTTTTAGGTTATAAAATCACTTTGTTTAGAATGTGAAACAAACAAACTTTAGTGTTACATTGCAAAACAATCATCCATCTTAATCTTGTCAGGAGCATGTGCTAGGACCTGATTGTTATATGATATGCATGTTTGCAATGCACTATCTTGCTATCTTCTCTTCATTAGTAATGTGAGAATAAATTAATTGAAGTTGTCTAAAACATGCAATTCTCCTAGGAGAGATAATTTGGTTCTAACTTCTATGGCCTTTGCAGCTCCTACATATTTTTCATTCACAATATTCTAAGCTAACTTCCTTGAAATTCCCTATTTTGACTTGGATACTTATCGTGTACCACTTCTTTCAGGAATTACTTTTTCCTCTAAATGAACTTGGGAAGTCTCTTCTGTCTTTGGCATATTGGGATGATCCATTGAAGTCTACTGGGTTTTGTTTGTTCTTCAGTTACATGATCTTCAGGTATAACTTCATAGGCTGATCAATATTCTATTCACATGTTATTTGTTGAGGCAGATAAAAGAAAGTCGAAGTTGAAATATCTTTTATTGGGAGACTAACAAAGTACAACACTTCATAACTAGAAATATTTAGCGTGGAAAAAGCATATGCAACTATAGAATGTTGAGTTCTTTTAAATTTTTCTTGTGTGTATTCTAATGACACATTTGTCGTATTTTGATAATCTTTGATCAACTGATCATTGCAGGGGTTGGCTTGGGTATGCAGTGGCATTAGTGCTTCTTTTACTCTCAGCATTCATGTTAATCACCCGATATTTTAGCGATGGTAGGCCTGCCGAAGTCAAAGTAATAGCCCCTCCACCAATGAATACCATGGAGCAACTTTTGGCTGTTCAGAATGCCGTCACTCAAGTCGAACAGCTTGTACAAGATGTCAACATAATTCTGCTCAAGTTCCGCGGCTTGTTGCTTTCAATTTTTCCTCAGGTTAGATGCTGATTCATATATAAAGAAGCCCGAACAAATGTATGCCTCTTGGTGTTTGCGAGTTTTGATTGTGTAATGGAAGGGTCAGAAGGGGATGGTCTTGAAGCGTAAACTGAAATCTCTTTTACACTTCAAACCCTTCTCTTCCATCTTTTTCCCTCCAAAACTCCAACTACCAAACACATCCCTAGGCCCCGTTTGGTAAATTGTCTTAGGACAATATATTATTGAGAGACCTTGAGACAGTAGAGATGGGTAAAAATGTCTTTTCTAGGCCAATGTCTGTGTCCAAGGCTGCATTTAGTTTTAAGAATAGAACAAAACAGGACACTAAGAACAAGACACAAATAATAGAAACACAAAATTTAGTGTTTTTGTATTTTGTTTGGTGATAAACTAAATATAAGAAATAACATATTAAGAGAAGTCTAATTTACTCTTATTTTCTTCCATGTATAAAATTTATGAAGAAAAATATAATGACAAAAATGTAATTATAAAAATTTGATAGTAGTAATGAAATGAAAAATGAGAAACTAAGTTGTTGTCTCTTATTAGTATCTCGGTGTCTTTCCTATCAAGGACACAAAATACACTAGTTCAGTATCTCAGGACACGATATCTCTATCCATGTCTTATCTGCCGAACATGATTTTGTGTCTTTATGTTCGTGTTTCAGTGTCTCATGGTAGTAAACATACGCAGTCCAAATGCAAGCCTTAGAGAATTACTTGAGATGTTTGTTCTTATATCAATTGCCAACTACTTATGTCACACATTATAAGACTTGGTCCTTTCTATGTGATGAACAGGCCACAGAGAAGTTGGCATTTTCTCTTCTATCAGCAGCATTGATTCTTGCTCTCTTACCCTCTAAATGCTTAGTTCTGCTAGTTTTCTTGGAGATATCTACAAGGTATTCACCTCTAAGGAAAGCTAGCACAGAGAGATGGATGAGGAGATTAAGGGAATGGTGGTTTAGTATACCAGCAGCACCTGTTACACTTGAGAGAGATAAAGAGGAAAAGAAAAAGAAGTGATGTTGGTGAATCTGTTGTGAAATTATGTACATATTTATGTTGAATAATGCTTTTTTTTTTTTCCTCATATACAGAGGTTTTAGGTGTAAAATTCAAGAATGGAGTCAATGGAATTAGAAAAGCACATGAATCAATAAGCTACTGCTAACGACGTTATTTTGACAAATTCTAATCATAAAAGATGTAAATCAATTCCACTAAAGATATGATTAGTTTGACAAAATTATTTAAAATGAGTAAATTGTTAAGTGATTTGTTTAATGTTTAGGATTAAATCTTTCATTCCAAAATTTGACTTGATTTTATGGACATGTTCGTCCAAAATTGTTCTCATTTTTAGCTAAACAAAACTTTTAAATTACGTGAAAGATGTAAAGAACTCTAGGTTCTTGATAACTGATTTTTCTGCAAACAAATATGAACATTTATAATTGGATGGCTTTAGTTTTGATGCATGGAAAGTGTATAACATTTAGTATTGTCCTTCTTTTAATCATATTTATATATTTAGATAATTATTCAAATAATGAGTTGGAGAATTAATACTTCTGTTGTCGTGTAAAATATTTTAACATTGAGTACAAAACTTAAATCCATAATTATATGTGCACGTACTAGAGCATAAAAACAGAATTTCACATAATATTATATGATTTAAATTGAAGTCGAGTTTCATAACTTAGATTTAAAATCTAATCCATGTAGTTTATAAGAAACAAATTGGTTTCATTGAATTGAATTTCAACAGAAATTGTCCAACACTTTGGCGGATTTTTTTATTTAAATTATTTAAATATTTAATTTTACTGAAATATATAATTTATAGTATATTTATGTTTTTACACTCACTTTATACCTCTTAAGTACACGGTGTCAAAAACCGTTAAACATAGAGTTTGAGTATTGTGTACCGGAAATATGTAACAATTAGAAAAAAAATTTGGTTGCACTGGTGCAACTGCGTAGTTATACATATTCAAGATGTTGAGTACCTGAGATATGTGTACAAATTATCTAGGTGTCTACATCTTAAATGACTACATAAAAAAATACTCTATATAAGGAGCTTGAAGGCTCTAAAGCTAATCACAATATAACCATGCCATATTTGCTATTCTCTTTCATAAATATGGCTAGTAATCAATTTTTTTTTGTGGTAGTTTATTTCTATGGGATCATAAGAAACGGTGAAGAGGGAGTGATATTTGAGTGCAATTCACCTGTGATGTGTTGCTCACTTGTCGTCTTAATTTTCTAGATACACTGAAAAATGTTGTTATCTTGAGCAACATGGGGGCAATAAGTTCCAAGAAGGTTGGGAGAGTTGCCTATAAATTCTTATCAGCGGTGCCGAATTGAGGATTTTTTAACATGACATTTTAGGTCAAAGCTGATGAGCATGTAAGGGTAATATTTGACGTATATCCTAGGATAATATCAAAATATGTGTTGGATGAAGTCTATGCATAGTCCCATGGTGGTGGAGTCTGTTGTTGTATGATAGGAGCCATAGATGACCCGGGTCTATAGGGTTCCGTCGACAAAGTGTATGTGGAGACCCAAGATGTATGTAGATTGCTAACCTCCCTGATAAATCAACTGGTCTCTCCTACCACGATACCGATTCGCCAAGTCATCCATGACATCCCCAGGTGCACACATAAGGTCATACAACTCGTCGAATGATACCTTCTGGGGTGTGTTTAGATCAAAGTCATTATGATCCCACTGCGAGATCTCCTTATGCTATTATGCTGCCAAGGAGGATGAATCGTGTTGCTGTGTCCCTGAGGAGGATCCTGGCATGAACTCCCTTGAAATGTCCATATCATGCCCAGCAAAGAAGCTAGGTGATGGTATGTCCTGTTATGTCATCACCGGAGGATCCTCAGGGACACCCTCCTGGCGTGCATACTCGGTTTTCTCATTTAACAACTAATCATCCGCAGGTGCATGCCTCCCTCGCTAATCCTGGACTTTTCAAGCTGGTATCCAGATATCATCTCTGACCTGCTTCCTTGCCCATTGTCTGCGATGTGGAGCATCCCATGGAAGGGCTAAAACATTCCTCTGATCGAGACAGCCAGGAGAATGTTCACAGGTAGGACCACAACTCTCGGATCAGCTCACACGTCCTTCATTGATAAAAACATAACACGACATGCTCTCTGCCATCATGTAAAGTACTTCTGCGTGGGTCAAGGATCAAGGACACTGTCGATGATTACCATGTGCTGCTATTGGCCACGGGCCCTCCATAAGTCATACCAGTCATGGTGTACCTTGAGCCACCACACATCGTTGCCTCAAGTTGTCTTGAACAAAAACTTGTCCATATTGACCGAGTCCTTTGAAGCATGCTGCTGACCCCAAATTGTCTCTTGACTCTATCCATGTGATGAAATTCAACAAAGTGGAAGCACAACAAAGGCACCATGACTCTCCATGTACAAATCTACCCAACACTCCTAATCCAGTTAGGAGCCATGTGATGTAGCTAGAGATCGTCGTAAGGTGTCCACCGAAACTGGTAAAAAAAGGTAACCATGTAATTTGCCATGGAAGAACAATATATATATATATATATATAACACATAAGAAACCTAAACTGATTATACTTTATCAAGTCTAAGAGCATCCAGCCTATGTCGCAAACGTAGTATCCTATCCTGATAGTGGTCTCTACACTGCTGTTCTAGTCCTACCAACCTATTCATGGAGGATAAATTACTTTCAATAATTAATATTGCAAATAGTAACAAATAACAATTCATAACAAGCATTAATTACCTCGCTGCAGGCAAGACTCTGAGTACATCGTAGCCAGCTAGACAGAATGAAGGGAACCTGTGGTAAATCCACGACAACACAAGTACTATGCACCCTGCAATGTTTGTCACATCACGCCTAGATGCATAATGAATGGTAGGTGTGTGCTAGTAATGCAGACCCCAAGACAACCGTCGACAATTGTCAAAATCCTCGAAGAGCAGCAACCACCTAAGAGGGACAAGGTTGACTGACTTGTTCGTAAATAAATATCCCCCAATCAACATCAATAAGTAACACTGAGCATATATCCAGAGAGTATTTGCATGACTGCATCTACCCCTGGTGGAATACATGGGATGGGACACTGTTTTTGAGCCATGTCATCCTCAGACTAAAAAATCCTACTTCTTGTCCTCTAGCTGAGGTGGAGGCCTATCACCGATCAAGTCCTTAACCTACTGTCATGTGGGATGGCCATGATACTGCTGAAAATCTCTAGGCAACCACAATCAGCTCACCAATTGTGTGCAAAGCAAGATGGTAAGCCACATCTTAGAGTGTAATGATAACTTCATCCAACAGAAGGTGGAAGAAAATTATAAGTCTCGAGCCTCCACTGCTCAACAAATGCATAGAGTAAAAGATTCTCGAACATGAAATTCCTCAACTCAACTGCGTGTCCTAATCCGACTTCCCTAATATAAGGTAGCAGGATGTTAGACGATGGGATAGACATCACACGATGTTGCAAGAACAACCGAAGTGTCTATAAAAATACAATTAACTAGTCTTTTTGTAATTGCATATTACAATGCTAACAATAACTAATTCATGAATTTCGAGTATTTAATGTAATTAAATATATATAATCAAGTAATTAAATAATTTAATTTAATATAATCCTATAATAATTAATACAACAATATATTAATATAAGTATTTAATCTCATAATAAA
>NC_029789.2:134724556-134747979 GCF_000816755.2 Arachis ipaensis
ACATGAACAACTAAAACTAATTAAATCAAAATATCTTAATATATCAACTAATTAATTACTTAAAATAAGATGTAGACAAACCAATCTCAAAATCCAATGCTCCGATTACATGCCACTTCGTATTGAGTGGTTGATGTCTCCTGAGCACATATATTGTCGGCGAGCTATATGCTTTCATTACTTCACAGCACTTTAAGAAAAGTGTAACCAAACTTTCCAAATTTATAAAATTCTCTAAATGAACGTTGATCTTGGATGCACCCTATATATAGCTCCTAACGTACATATCCCAAATATTGAAACTAAAAAGAATTATTCTCTACATACAAGCATTTTTTCTATACAATTTATAGAAGTCATTTATATTCACGCGCGTACATTTTTTTTTGGTGCCGTTACTGCACGTTCTTCTTCTTTTTCTTCTTCTTCTTCTTCTTATTCTTCTTCTTCTTCTTCGTTATTTTTCTCTCTCATTATCGTCGTCACCAACACCACCACCACCACCTCCTCCTCCTCCTCCTCCTCCTCTTTCTCCTTTTTTCATTGGAATTTCTTCTTCTCCTTCCTTTTACTCTTTCTCCTCCATCATCAGTTATCTCGTTGCTGAAGATAACGAATAATTCAAGTTCAGATTGTCAATTGAACTAAAACGAAATTGATTATTGTTTTGAATCCAAATCAAGTAGCTGACGTGTGGTTCGATTCTAGTTAATTTTTTTGTTGGTAGTTTATGATTCTGTAGGTGAATAATGTTTCATCATTGATGGTTTGAATTGAATGTAATGTAAAAGTTCTGCATTAAAGAAAATATTTTTCTGTATTTGCAACAAATTTGGGTGTAACACGAAGGTATTTGCGTGTAACACGAACATATTTGGGTGTATTCTTTAAGAATTTTCGGTGTATGTGTCCTGAAATTCTGCATAATTCAAAACTCTTCTTCTCCCTCCTCCTGATCTTCTGCTACTTCTTCTTCTTTTTCATCATCATCATCACCATTTTCTTTTCCTATTCATCTTTTTTTCTTGTTTTATCTTCTCAAGTTTTTTTTTTGTTTTACTCTTTTAACAAGAATAAAAACAAAAAAATCAAACAAAGAAGAAGAAGAAATACATAACGGTACAAAATTACTTGGAAGAGGATGAACTTACATTCATTCAATTAAAAGAAAGAAAGAAATAAAGAAAAAAATACAGCATTAGAGAAAATATTTTTCTGTATTTGCAGCAAATTTGAGTGTAACACGAAGATATTTGGGTGTATTGTTCAAGAATTTTTGGTCTATGTGTGCTGATAAGTTCTGCATAATTCAAAACTCTTCTTCTTCTTCTTCTTTTATCTTCTCAAGTTTCTTCTTGTTTTACTCTTTTAATAAGAATAAAAACAAAAAAATCAAACAAAGAAGAAGAAAAAACACATAATGGTATGATGAACTTACATTCGTTCAACTAAAAGAAAGAAAGAAACAAGAAAAAAAAGAAGAACAAAAAAAATGCAGCATTAGAGGAAACAATTTTCTATATTTGCAGCAAATTCGAGTGTAACACGAAAATATTTGGGTGTATTGTTTAAGAATTTTCAGTGTATGTATGCTGATAAGTTCTGCATAATTCAAAACTCTTCCTCTTCTTCCTTCTCATCTTCTGCTGCTTCTTTTTCTTCATCTTCTTATTTCATATTCTTATAATTCGTCTTGGGGGGAAAAATCAAACAAAGAAGAAAAAATACATAATGTTGCAAAATCAATAGAAAGAAAAGGAGGGAAAAAATGCAACAACAACAACAGTAATAAAAAAATAACGATGAAGATGAAACACGCAAAGAAAAGGAGGAGAAACGCAAAGAAAAAAGAGAAGAAGAAGGAAGAGGAGGAGGAGGAGGAGGAGGAGGAGGAACATGAAGAAAAAACGACGGTTGTAGTTTTGATCGAGAAAGAAGAAGAAGCATCTTTCGTAATAGTGAGTGAGCGCGCTATGGAAACCATTGAGTAACACGCTCGTATGGGTGAGCGTCCTTTTTGTTGGATTTGGCCCAACTTGTATGACTTGTAAACCAAAAAGACTTATATGTATAGCAGGTCTGATTCAAAAATATTTTGAAGCATATCCCGAGTGCACTCCATCCGATTTCAACATTTATTACATAACCTGAGTGCATTAAGAATCTGTAACATTTGATTCTCATGTTTCGATTACTGAATACTCAATATATTATTTTTTCTTGGTTTGACTCTCAATATCCGAAATGTGTAGCATGCACTACATAAAACCAGAAATTAATTTAAGAATGGAAGTAATAATGGAGATGTGCAAGTATATTGTGATTTAGCGTGTATTCCATAATGTGGATCTGTTGAAGTCAGTAACCTGCAAAATGCAGGTTACGTTTTGCCAAACCAAAAACCAAAAAGCTGAGTCACCTGCAAAATGCAGGATATGTTTTGCATGATCCAAAATCAGAAAGCTGCAACAACCTGCAAAATGCAGCTTCCAATTGGCAGAGAAGCAGATCGACGGCTCAAAAATGTGTCCCTGTCCCCTGCATGCAGACCGGACCTGCTTTGTTGACCATCTTGGAAGTCCAAAAACGGAAGCTGTGTTTGGCAGCTGGCCAGGCCAAAACACAGGTTGCGTTTGGCAGTCTTCCCAGTTGCATGCACGCCACGTGTTGGAGAAGAGTGTTGAGGGGGGTGTTTAAAACGCAAGATGCAACGAGAGGGGGGGTGTTGCTGAAGAGTGAAGAGTGTTGTGTGAGGGTTGTGCAGATAGGGGTTTGTAAAGGTGTGAGGAAGCTTGTGGGAGGAAGAAAAAGGGTATTAAGCTTAGGTTCATTTGGTTCTTAAATAAAAAATGGTTCGTGATTTTACTAGACCTGAAGATCACATTATTGAGTACTTGGATCATCTTGAATGGGTAAGTAAATTTTTTTAAAAATTTTATGATAAATAAATATATTTATTTGAATTTTGTTTATTTATCTTTTAACAAACAATATAATTATTATTTTTCGTTATTAATATTAATAATACTATTATTAGTTAATAGTCAATTTCGTCCCTGAAAGATATCTCGATCTCCATTTTCGTCCCTGAAAGTCAAAATTAATCAAAATCGTCCTCCAAAGATACCTTACCTGATCACGTTCGTCCTTCCGTCATCTCCTTAGCTGAGTTGGCAAACGTCCGTTGACGTGGGCCGTTAACTGCCAAGGTGGCAGAGAACAAAAACGACGTCGTTTCGGTAGAAAGCGCTCCTAGGGTTGAAACGTCGCCGTTTTGTCTTCAGAGGAGGGATTCAAACGTTGCAATGCGTTACCCCCGTGTCATATCAACCATCGCTCTGTCTTTCACCATGGCAGCACCTTCACCTTAACCTTCTCCTTCTTCTCCTTCAATATGCCCACATCGACTTCAACTATGTTAAGAGAGTTCCATGGAACCCTTCAGCATGTGAGAATTTCCACTCTTTATCGTCAAACTTGAGCAACTGTTGCACCTTGCTCTTATCTCTAATCAGAATAAGGTTCGCGCAGTATCTTAAAGAAACTACAAATTTCAACCTCCCAAACCTTGAAATCTCAACCTCATGCGTCCATGATTTCCAGTCTCAGCTCAATTTCTTGTCTCTCCAAAACAACCTCGTTGACTTGTGCTTTGACCCTCACTAGTTCGTCATGTCCCGAAACGTCTGCGCAGGAATTGAAACCCTAACTAAAAGATTGGGACAAGAAGCTTGGTCAAATCACGCCTCTTGATACTAGTTGCAAACAAGACCTCACTGATCTTTTGCTATGTGATGTGTGTCTTACTGCGGGGTTTCAGGTGCAGCATAAACTTGTCTCCATTGATGGTAATGCTTCTCACTCTGAAAATTGTTTCAAATTTACTATTCTATATGCTGCTGCGTTTGGGAATCAGTATGGACCTGAAAGCAATGGTGCCATGAGTTGCATCTTTGGTATGTCACTTTACCCACAGGATGGTGGTTCTGGTGGAAAAAGTCACCAGGGTTTGGTTTTTGGGTTAACTGGTGTTGGTGTTGCTTTGTTAGTTATGTCTTGTTTGTTAGGGGTTTATGTTTGGTATGATAGGAAGGTTAGGAGGAAGAAGTTTAATGATGATGAATTTGATTTTGATCCTGAGGAACAAAGGTCTAGGCGTAGGTTGAGGCTAAATACGAGATCTATTTGGTTCAAGATTGATGAGCTTGAGAAGGCTACTGATAATTTCTCAACCAAGAATTTCATTAGCAGGGGTGGATTTGGGCTTGTTTTCAAGGGGATTTTGTCCAATGGTTCGGTCGTGGCAGTTAAGAGGATCTTGGAATCTGATTTTCAAGGGGATGTGGAGTTTTGTAATGAGGTGGAGATTATTAGCAACCTGAAGCACTGGAATTTGGTGCCACTTCGAGGCTATTGTGTAGTGGATGATGATGATAAAAAATTTAATGACAGGGGAAGCCAGAGGTTTTTGGTTTATGATTAGATGCCGAATGGAAACCTTGAAGACCATCTGTTTCTGGTGAGTGAGCAGCAAAAGTTGAAGAAATCGCTGACTTGGCCTCAAAAGAAGAGCATAATCTTGGATGTGGCAAAGGGGCTGGCTTATCGATGCATGTGTTCACGGCGATGTATTTATCGTTCATATTGGGATTAGGGTTTATCCACTCCAAGGACTAATTTGACGTCTTAAACAAGAGTTATCTTGTCATCAACAACATGCTACAGCCTGGTGTCTGCCACCTTGGCAGTTAACGGCCCACGTCAGCGGACGTTTGCTAACTCAGCTAGGGAGATGATGGAAGGACAAACGTGATCAAGTAAGGTATTTTTGGAGGACGATTTTAATTAATTTTGACTTTCGGGGATGAAATGGAGATCGAGGTATCTTTTAGGGACGAAATTGACTATTAACTCTTATTATTATTATTATTATTATTATTATTATTTATCATTTTTCTTTTTGCAGGCTAACAGGAATTTGTTGCCCAGAAAACTCGATCCGCTAGATACCTTTAACGAGGTAGCTGCAGCGACACTGGCATTGACTGGGTTTCAACACGTTTCGCGTGTAGGCAAAATGAGAGGTCATTCTGCACTACTGAGTGCCTTGGTGGAACGCTGGAGGTCGAAGACTCACACATTTCATCTTCCGGTCAGTGAAGTGACGGTGACGCTGGAAAATGTGAGCTATATTCTTGGTCTCCCGATTAATGGAGAGGCCGTTACGGGTAGATCAGACAGCAGTCACCAATTTTGGTGTGAACTGCATTGCGTATTTTGGTCGAGAGTCCGGTCCGCAAGATCACGTGTTGGGGAATGTTAATCTTACATGGGTCCGGCAGTGCAGAGATACTGAGCCGTGTGACACTCAAGAGTCTGTTGAGCAGTAAGTCCGGGCACACATTTTCTACGTGCTCGGTTCAGTTGTTTTTTCGGATAAGTCGACGACTTCATTGAACTCGAAATTTCTACCGCTACTTCAGGATTTCCATCGGATTTCAGCATACAGTTGCGGGGCAGCCAGTCTGGCACACCTATACAGATCGTTGTGTCGTGCATCATAATAGAACTGTAAAGAGATGAATGGCCCACTGATACTGCTTTTTGTTTGGGCGTGGGAGCGTATGCCGCTTCTGGCACCTATACCCCGCGATCAGCTCGGCGATGTTGGTATTCCACTTGCGTGACGGTATTGTATTATTATTATTATTATTATTATTATTATTATTATTATTATTATTATTATTATTATTATTATTATTATTATTATTATTATTATTATTATTATTATTATTATTATTATTATTATTATTATTATTATTATTATTATTATTATTATTATTATTATTATTATTAATAATTTGTTATTCTTATTGTTATTATTATCCTGTTTTTGTTTAGGTGGAGTCATTGGCACCGACATACAAGATATATACGGAGGCCTACTGTGCATTTTAGGCAAGGACTCGATGACATGGGAGTTGACGATGTAAGTTGTAACCATCAATGTCCAATGTTTTTATTCAAAAGAATAATTTTTCTAATCAGCCTCTTGGTAACTAATGTGCAGTTTATATGGCGGCCGTATATGGGAGTGGGGGTTCCCAATGACCTCACTGCCCAGTTGGTTATGTGCTCCACCCAATCGCCGCTATTGTCATTCGAGTGCATAGAATGGTACCCAACAGACCGGGTTAGACGACAGTTTGGGATGCAACAACTTCCACCAGGCCCGGCATTCGACCTTGGTCGTGATCATTGCAAGCGGTTGACAAGAGCACAGAACCATGAATGGAGAGAGATTTACAGTCAATGGGTTCACAGGTGGAGATCTGACCACTATAACACATTGCACTTAAGCGAGGAGATTATTGACTTTCATCCTCTCCCAGTGTACTACGAGTGGTACATATAGTAGTATGGGATTCACCTACGACTGTCAAATAGAGTTGCAGGTGAACATATTAGCGCCAATGAACCACAGCAGCAACAGGAAGAACCAGCTGGACCTCAGCAACAAGTCTTGCCTCATGAGCACCACTATCAGGTATTATTATTATTATTATTATTATTAATTTTTACCGTTTTAAATTATAATTAATTATTATTGTTTAGATTTGTCTATTATCATTAATTACTATTAATTGTAATTAATTGTTAACTAGGTTCTGGTATATGAGCACCACTATCAGGTCCCGGCATATGAGCACCAGTATCAGATACCAGCATATGCCCAGCAGTTTCAGTATCCGGCATATGCCCAGCAGCTTTAGGATCCGGCCTACGGCCAATAGCAACAGCAGTGGCCGGCATATGAGCAACAGGCACCATATATACCAGAACCACAACCACATCAGGACCCTGAGCCCTACATACCACAGCTGATAATTCCAGCCGAGGGTCACTTTAATCCGTTGGGTGGATCTGACACCATCAGCTTCTCTCAGGTCTTGAGAGATACAGATTATCTATTTCCGACGCCACCACAGGAAGGGCCTACTCCATCTCAGCAGTCTGGAGGTTGTCGCGCCATAGCAGGTCATGCTAGTGACTTCGACTTTGATCAATCGACGGGTCATGTAGATTCGTTCGGTCCTTCCGCACCATCGCGTACCCAGTTGTTTGATTTGAATGAGTACCCGCAGTAGAAAGAGGGAGATTTGGGACATGACTTGCAGCACTGGTATGATCTTGGTGGAGCGAGTGGTCCGGGGATGAGTGGTTCCGGTTTGTATGACACTGGTGGTGCCAGCATGACAGATTTCGGTGGTCCTAACGTTGGCAGTGGTCTGGATGCCGGTGTGTCTCAGGGTCATCCGTATAACTTACGGACACAGACTGCGCCTCCAGACAAATACACCCCATCCTTGTATTCGAAGAAGGCGCCGAGGAAGTAGTCTGTTGCAATTGATCTTATATTCAGTGTTGTATTCAGAGTGTATTCAGTGTTGTATCTTATATTTAGATTATTTTGTTTAGTATTCTTATCATTATATATTTAGCTTTGTTCTCGTATAACTCTGTTTGAGACGATCATATTGCACTTTTGTAACGAAATATTTATTTGTTAAAAACTTTATTTATTATAAATTGTTAACTAGGTTAACAAACATGACGAGATTACATAAAGAGTTACATATAATTGTGAAGTAAGATACCAAGGTTACATTGAAAAAGTTAACCACTAATGACCTCCAGCGGTGCTTGGACCTGCATGCTGAGGACATCGACTGCGGCTATGTCCCTCGCGTCCACATACAGTACACCGGCGAGGACCACGCATATCCCGCGAATCCATCTCATTCAAGTAGCGGGTTGACTTCGGTCTTTCTTTTGTTGCGCGCCTCAATGTCCAGTTGGCGATCACCTTCGCTCTTTCATATCTATCCCACGTAGATGGGTCACCCATCAGAATAAACTTGCCTCTGTACACCTTGCAAATATCAGACATCTTGTACACGTCGTGCACATATACTTGCCAATCAAGACGCTGGTTAGCGCAACATGCAAGAACGTGGCGACATGGGAGTCGCTCGACCTGGAAATGGCCACAGTCGCAGTGCCGTTGCGCAAGGTTAACAGTGTAAACGGAACCATCTTGCATTTTGTGAACCTCAAACATCTCATTCCGCCTGTCAAACCAGTTGACCACAATATTTTCTGCACGTCGAAAGCTTTCTTCAACTCTCTTCGTTGCAAATTCTAAATACGTGAATCCGTTGCAGACACGCTCATGAGCCTCGGCGCTCTTCTGAGTAAACAATTCATTCAGCCGATAGAAAGTATACCTAACAACGGCAGTCACAGGAATGTTGTGTGCACCCTTCAGGATAGAATTTATGCACTCTACCAAGTTTATCGTCATATGTCCCCAACGATGACCCCATCGAATGCCAACACCCACATCTGAACACCGATGTCATCGAACCCCAAAAATCGACGGCTATTTCTGCCGTCGATAATTTTCGACGGCCTGCTGTCGATATTACTAAAAAAATAATTAAAAATAAAAATATTAAAATTGACAGTCTGGTCGTCGATATTTTTATAATGCATTAATTTATTTCCTTATTATTGTCATATTATAGGCGAACCAGAAGTCGAAAATAAAATCGACGAATATGGCGTCGATTTTATTATTTTAAATATCAACAATTTTGTCGTCGATAAATTTGAACGGTCTAGATTACTTTCTAAAATAGAATGAACGGTCTAAATTTAATCTATATAATAGACGCTATATGTGTTATTTTTTTTATATTAAAATCGACGAATATGGCGTCTATTTTATTATTTAAAATATCGACACCTTTGCCGTCGATAAATTTGAACGGTCTTGATTGCTTTCTAAAATGGAATGGACGATATAAATTTAATCTATAAAATAGACGCTATATGTGTTGTTTTTTTTAAATTAAAATCGACAAATATGCCGTCGATTTTTATCATTAAAAAAACATGTTCTCGCGTGAGCTCCCGTTTCCAAAGTTCAGAAACGCAAACTTCCCCAAATTCAAGCTAGGTATTCTTCAAGCTAGGTATTCTTCAAGCTAGGTATCCTTTGGTTGACTTCGCTTCCTTTTCACCACCGCCTCCGTCCGACACCACCACCGGCGACCACCATCACCTACCCTCTCTCTCTTCCTTTTTCTCTTTCTTCCCCATTTCTCCATTTCTTCGTTCCTGCGTGCGACACCCCTGTTCGTGGAGTCACCTCTGTCCGCGTCTTCAAGAACCGACAAGCAACCACCAGCGGCGGCGACCTTCTGTGCCACCGCGACATCACCACCACCCCACCGCCTCTCCTTTCTTCTTCCTCCTTTCATCAATGCAGGTTCCCTTCCCCTGTTCCCTGTCTTTCTTTTCTTTATTTTTATTGTTTTTTAATTCTATTTTTAGAAATTTTGGTTAGGCTTAGGTTTGTTAACACTTGTGTTTCTGGACTGAAATTGTTGTTGGTTGTATCTTTCTAAAATTACTAGGTTGAATGCTGCTTAGATTGGACTGAAATTTACTCTTTTGAACTCTGCACACCACATGTTCGGAGAAATGCCTGAATAGAATTTTTTATTTAATTTCTATGTCTGATCAGCATAGGCTTTACATTATGGAACACTTAGCTTAATTAAAGTAAATGTAATATTGCTGGTGACTTATGTAAGCTAAAGTTTCTTTTGAAAGTTTTCAACACTTTGATAAGTAAGCGTGGATAACTTATTAGGACATATACCAAACAAACAAAGGCGAGTGACCTAAAAATTTAATTTATGTGAACTTTTTTCTAACAAATGATTGGTATAATGTATGCACAATTAACTTGTATTGTGCCTTGGTATTCTGTTGTATTTGTATTGTGTCTTGGTCCTTTTGGGGTTATAGTGACTAAAATCTTTTTTTTTCTGACAACTAATTTGTATGTCTTTAGGTGTGTATTTTGTTGGAACAAAACAAATAAATAAAAGATAGAAAGTAAAATCCGATCCATGAAAAAAAATATCATTCAATAAACCTAGAAAGTATATATTTCATCGTTTAAAAGTATTGATAAGAACTAAAAAGGTTATCGGTTTAACAACATGGAACAGTTTATTTTCTCTTTGTAGCTTAAACATGTAATGAGTTGATGAGATAATTTCATTATGATTTTAGAATTTGTATATGTGAACATTTATTCTGTTTCTTCTTTGTATATTTATTATCTATTTGATCTTAAGAAAATTGAGGTCATTGAGTTTGAAAGATTTGTTCGATTATTGAGTATAACTTTTTCAAATATACTCATGAAAAATAATCAAATGTAAGATACAACTCCTAAGACATTATTATTTGCACTACTTTTATAAGAATGATTAGTTGTATAAATTTTTATTTTTACGTTGATATTTATTTTATTTTTTTAAAGAAAAATCAAGATGTTTCTTCAATATGTGAAGAGAGTTTATATTAATAGTATTTTAAATTTTAAATTTTTTAGTTATAATAATTGAAAAAGCTTTCGAATCTTCTAGTTATACTTATGTGATTTCTGATTCTCTCTTTTAAATACAAAAAACAAAAGTTTTTGCATATATCTTCTAGTCTATTTTAAATTTTAAATTTTTTAGTTATACTTATGTGATTTCTGATTCTCTCTTTTCTTTTTTTCTAAACAAAAATAGTATTCATATTGTTATAATAATAAAAATAAATATTTCAGTGTATACCCATTGCTATTGCCATTGCCATATTTTAAAAAAAAGTAGTACTTGTCTTAGTCTCAGGCCTTCTTTTTTGGTTTTGCTTCTATTCTTTGCACTTCATTTGCTTTACCCTTCCTTTTTTTTCCAATTGCTTCCCCTTTATTTTATTTCTGACATGCTTTCTATCGTGTGCCCATATAGGCCAACACCATGCATTCACAAGGTAAGAGAGATTATTTGACAGGGGACCTTGACACAATTTCACTTATATTACCTCTTCCCACATTAAATTCACCCTATCCACCTCTTCATATCCATCTCTAGATTTAATTTTATTTGAATCAAGATAACATACTTTAAGACACATTAAAATGGCAATACCTTATATATTTTTCATGGTATTATTGAAACTAACTATGCCCTATTTCAAATGGCAATACCTTATAGTTTATATAGTATTTAAGACACATTAAAATTAAAATGAGCTATTGTACCTTATCAGATTTTGGAATTAGTTTTCTTAGACTTGTAAGCTGTGCATTGATCCGGTCATTGCGCCGCTTCTCGGCCTGGCTATGGCTCTTGGAAGCACTAGCAGCTCTGTCTCCGGCCACCATTTCGACCGGTGCCGGCCATGAATGAAAACTATTATTGTTATCATTATGATCATGACATTGTGGTTAGAATTGTGATGATGAACCATTTTGCAGCTTCAAGTTCATACCATTTTAGAAGACTATTATGTATTGTTTTTAGTGTTGATGTGCCTGTATATATTTTTTTTTGGCAGAGTTGACATAGTCACAAATATTATCAAAGTTCCAGTGGCATCCATTTACACTATCACAAGTATTGGTAGAGTTTAAGACTCCCAGAAAAGCTATTCAAGGTTTAACCTTCTACTTTTTTGTTTATTTATTATCTCTGTTAAACTATTGAGTTTTATTTTATCTTTATCTTTATTATCTCTATTAAATTATTATGCATGCTTATCTATACTTACTTATGTATGCTTGTTTGTGTAAAGCATTCATGGTGAAAGTATAAATTATATTGATGATAAGATTTTTATTTGTTGTGGTTTCTCGTTGAATAAAAAAATTAAAAAGTGAATATTATCCCTTTGATATGTAGGAAATTAAATTCATTAATAATGGAAAACCAGAACCGAAGTTGGATGTACGATAGAACGTATGATCATAGGCAGGGTCTTAAACCCAGTTTTATTAAAGGGGTAAATGAATTTGTGGATGTGTGTACTAGAACTCATGAATTTCTCAGAGGAGGTTTAGTTAGGTGTCCATGTGCCAGATGTCAATGTGGGACGTTTAAACAGTTGATCGACATTAAGATTGATCTATATACTCATGGGTTTAAACCTAATTATTGGGTTTGGACAGAGCATGGAGAAGAGATACCCACAGAGAATCATATTAGGATAGAAGAAGATATTGAAAGTAGCTCTGAATTAGGTGGTGTTACATGGGAATAAAATTTTGATCGTTATCATCAGATGGTTGTTGATGCTTTGCAACCTGAGTTTCACATGTACATGCAACCAACAGTGGAGGAACCAAATCGAGATGCTAAGAGATTTTATAACCTCTTAGATTCAGTTAGTAAATCCTTGTGGGAAAATTGTATTCATTCACGATTGTCACTTGCTAGTAGGATGCTGAGTATAAAATCAGAGGGAAACCAATCCCAGGGATCTTTTGACCAGTGGGAAACTTTGTTTAGAGAAATGCAAACAACTCCAAATGAAATTCCTGCTAATTACTATGAAGCTAAGAAAATTGTTTCCCAACTTGGGTTTAAGGAGGTTAAGATAGATTGTTGTGTCAATGGTTGTATGATATATTACAAAGAAGACAAAAATCTTAGACAATGTAAATTATGTGGGGAGCAGCGATTTAAGCCTAGGAAGGAAAAAAATAAAGAGGTGCCATATAAAAGAATGCATTATTTGCCATTGATTCCAATAATACAAAGGTTGTATGCATCAATTAGTACTGCCCCTCATATGTTGTGGCATCACCAAAATCGCAGAAATGACGACGTGATGACACATCCTTCCCATGGTGAAGCATGGAAATATTTTGATACCAAGCATCCTCATTTTGCAAGTGAACCACGTAATGTTAGACTTGGACTTTGTTCTTATGGATTTTCTCCTAATGTTCATTTTAGCACACCGTACTCTTGTTGGCCTGTTATAGTTACCCCTTATAACCTTCCACCTCATATGTGTATGAAAGACCCTTTTTTGTTCCTAACGTGCATCATACCCGGAAAAGAAAATCCCAAAGCAAAAATTGATGTTTATCTTCAACCATTGATAGATGAACTTAAAGAGTTATGGGATGAAGGCATCCTAACATACGACATTCATAGCAAGAGGAATTTTCAGTTAAAGGCTGCATTAATGTGGACAATTAACGATTTTTCTGCTTATGGAATGTTGTTTGGTTGGAGTACGGGGGGAAGATTAGCGTGTCCAGTATGCATGGAGGATACCAAGGCCTTTTGGTTAGATTATGGCGGAAAGTTGGAAAGATCATTTGGTTCGTCATTGTTTGGATCTAATGCATATTGAGAAGAATATTTTTTATAACATAATGAATACCGTTATGGATACTGAAAGAATAAAAGACAATGAAAAGGCAAGGTTAGACATGGCTGTACTTTGTAAGCGACCAGATTTGAATTTGGTGCAGGTACGCGAAGGTCATTGGGCAAAGCCTAAGAGCAACTATGTCTTGACACTCCAACAATAAAAAAATATTTGTAAATGGGTACAAGAGTTGAAAATGCCAGATGGATATGCTTCAAATTTACAAAGGTGTGTCGATGTCAAGGGAGGAAAATTGTTTGGGATGAAAACTCATGATTGTCATGTATTTATGGAGTGTTTGCTTCCATTAGCCTTCAAAGAGTTTCCAGACCACGTGTGGAAACCGTTGGCCGAAATAAGTCAATATTTTAGGGACCTTTGTTCATCTACTCTTCGGGTTAGCGATCTTGTACAAATGGAAGCTAATATTCTTGTATTTTGTGCAAGTTAGAAAGAATTTTTCCACCTGCCTTTTTCGACGTAATGGAGCATCTACCAGTTCACTTGGCATATGAGGCACGTGTTTGTGGACCAACTCAGTATAGGTGGATGTATCCATTTGAACGTGAAATAGGCACGTATAAGAGATCAATGAAGAATCGGGCTAGAGTAAAGGGTTCAATTTGTCAAGCATACCTAGCTAGAGAGACATCAAGTTATTGTTCTTATTACTTTGAGAACAGGAGCCTCAGATACATATGATGCCTACTCCGGTGTGCCAGGATCATGCACTCAACAAGCCAATGAACCTTCCAACACTGCCTCACATGGTGTGCAGAGTGATACAGCTATTGTAGCTCCCAGTCGAGCAGGATCTTGTGAAGAAAGACAAACCACATCTAATAGTACCCAAGATGCTCAGGGTCAAGGAACATCCACTGCCACTGGTCACTCCAGCACAAGTGCTCCGAAGCTCAGATATGATGGTGCCAAATGGTTTGTTATTTTCTTTAAATTTTATGAACTAAGCATGCACTTTAAATGGTGTGCTTTTATTTGTTTAGTTGGATATTTGTTAATGAAAATATTTGCTTAACTATTTGCTTTGATTCGATATGCTATCTTCTTAGTTCCTTTAGTTGTTATCAAAGCTAGCTTAACTATTTGCTTCCTGTGTCCAAGATCCATATATTTAAATGGTGTGCTTTTATTTGTTTCTTTGAATCGTCATTCCTGCACATTCACCTTTTCTGTTTGCTTCTCTATTTGTACTGTTTGAGGTAACTGGTAGCAGTGCGTGCAGTATTATTTTGACTTGTTAGTATCTGATGTAGTTTTGCCGTGCATGATTAGGCTGATGTTATTTTGTTTTTTCGTGGTTTGTAATAAAAATCTCATGCTTTAGTTCTTTGAGATTTTAGCTACACTTTTTCTTTTGGTAGTTTGGACATAGATTTCATATATTAAGATATTTTGAGCCCACAAAATAGAGCATGTTTGCTTCTTTCATGTCAGTTTTAAATTTTATAAATGGTGTCATTTGGTTTTTGATGTAGTTAGCACCCACCTAAGCCTGGATTGAAGCGTATTTCTCAGGTTTTTAGGAAAAACTACAACAAGCCTTGGCTGAGTTTTGATGAGGCAGATGATGATACTCGAAAAATATGGTGGACTAAGTGGAGGGTAAATTCTATCTCCTTATGCTCCTTATGAATAGCATTCATTGCTCATTATGTTCTATATATTCTGCCTTCTTGTTATTCTCTTTTTCTTTTTTAATCAAATAAAGTGTTGTTATTCCCAATGAAAAATTGTTACGAGCTTGACTCTACAGGATTCTCATTTTGTTTAATTACTATAGCTGTTTAAGTAAACAGAAATTAATAATTAAAAACTACCCTACATAACTAGTTAACGTTTTCTTTATTAGAAAGAAAGAGAGGAAAACATTATCATTGTGCATAATATTCTTTATGATATCTACCAAAAAAATCTCTATAAAAACTGTAGTCAGTAAGAAGCTTCCAATTGGCAAATATTTTAGTAGATTTTGGTGATTTAAAAAACTGTTTAATTATACTGCATATTCTGCACTCCTTGAGCTAGTCTTTCTTGACATTTTGGGACCCTCTAGATCAGGATTTAAATATTATCTTAGTATAGTTGATGCTGACACAATGTATACTTGTCTATATTTACTTTACTCTAAATCTCAGTTCTTGCAAATCTTAATGCAATATAAGAATCTCATGGAAACTGAAACTAGTTGTAAACTCAAGCGTATACAAATAGATAAATGCTAAAGAATTTACTTCTACTGCTATTAAAGAATTTTTGCATCTCCATAGCATTAGTCACAGGCTTTCATGCCCTTATACACACCAACAGCAGGGTGTAGTTTAAAGAAAACATCGCCATATAACTAAAACTGGCCTTGCTTTACTTGCAACTGCTGATTTACCTAAACAATTTTGGGAAGATACCTTCCTCACTGCCACATTTTTAATTAATAGATTACCAACTCCTACATTGAACATGAAGTCACCTTTTGAAATGCTAAACAATGTTAAACCTAATTATACTATTCATAAGGTTTAATTCATACTCTACAATCTATATCTTAGCATATGTCGATGATATTCTCATTACATGTGATAATGATTCTACAATCTACACTCTCATTGCTGATATAAAGTCTTTTTTTTTTTGCATTAAAAGATCTAGGCAGTGTTAATTTCTTCTTAGGCTTAGAATTTAATATCTTATCTGATCATGATATTCACATCACTCAATCTAAGTATGTTAGGGACTTACTTGAGAGAGCAGGACAATTATGGTATGTGATATACTACTAGTAGTATACTTACTAGTTAGTTTAGCAATTACGCTTGGTAAGTTGCTTATAGAACCCTCTTTTTTACTTAAAGACAATCTTTACTATGATATTTGCTGTTCTAAAAATTTCTTAAGGCCAAACAAGTAAGAAAAAACTCACAACAATTCTAATATGTTTGTTTACCTTATTTATTTCATTTATAATTTTTCTTATTGGAATATCTGAGTTTTGAAGGTCATGGTTCATCAATTATAATCCCTTGTCCATACCCTGCATGTTGTTATTTGTGCTTGTGTTATGATTTATTGAAACAAAATGAGCTTGATGGATTATTAAGTTGCAACTAAATGTGAGTTTTGACCACTGATTGTGACCTTGAAGTCCATTAAACCATGTCTAGCTTCTTATTGTCACGTCTCCCATTGAGGTTCTAAATAAAATGAGCTTGTTCTATTCTGCTTTTGCTTTTATTTTGCTTTTTAATTATTTTTAATAATTTTTTAATTACTAAAATCTTATTACTAAAATATAGACACAACAAAACTAATCATATCTCAACAGTACTATATGCAATTTTTTTCCTTAATCAGTGACAATGTGTCATATTGTTTCTCTCATTATGTAGAATCATTCGCTTGGAAGACCATCATGTATGGATGAGTTTTTTTAGTATACTCATACTCGCAAAGAGGATAGGACTCAATGGGTTGATGAACACTCCCGAAAGACAAAGGTAACTTACCTTTATTAATTGTAACTATTTTGTTATCTAATTGTTATGCCTTATTAATACTTATAGTAGTTTATCAATCATTTCTCCTCATTGTAGGATATATTTCAAGAGCGTATGCTTCAGGCTGAGCAAGAACGGAAGGCTACTATAGAGGCTGGTGTAACGGATCCACCGCCTGTCTCTGAGGAAAGCATATGGATTGAGACAGTGGGTGGAAAACAAAGAGGTAGGGTATATGGTATGGGTGAGGTAAGGGACTCTTCCATGGTGCGGCCTCGAGTTGATGGGCCAACCACGACCACCAGCGCTGATGTTTTGGATCTTAGAGAACGAATCATAATACTCAATAGGAAAGTTAAACAACATGCCGCTAAATATAGAGAGCTTGAAGACCGCTACCAAAGGGAGAAAAGAGAGTGGCAATAGACAGTTGAATCCTTGCGTGAGGATCTCAACACCAGTAACTCACAGATGGATCAGTTTAGTCATCAATTGAGCAGCTTGACTGAGTATGTGAGAGCCATGGGTCTTAGTAATTTTGGATCACGTGTTCCCCCACCTCCTCCTTTTACTTTTCCAAGTTCTCAGAAAAGCACAGCTCCAGCCCAGTCCCAACCCCAACTTCAGGTAGAAAACTTCCATCTATTCTGCAGCGACCAGGAAAACCACAGAGTTCTCAAAGGGAGGATGATTCTGATGATTTTGATGACTCGGATAATTATTTAGACGAGTATGAGTAGGTTATTTAATTACTTTACTTGGAATATTTTGTATTATTAGTAGATTGCAATTTAAACGAATATAAGTCTAAGTTTAGTTATTTATCTTGTCTAGAGTCTTTATGTTAGAGGATTATTTATTATTTTGATAAGTTTGTAAACTTATTATCTAATATTTAGTATAAATTTTATTTTTATATTTAAAAGTTTATTTGTCTTGTTATCTATATTCTGTATAAATTTTATTTTTATATTTATTTGCATTAATTGTTTATTATTTTTCAAATAAAAAAATAATTAAAACATATCTATTAAAATTGACGGAATAGTTGTCGCTTTTTAAGTTTAAAATAGACAAGCAAACCCAAATACAGACATAGAATTGTCGGTATATGAATAATAAAATCGACGGCAACCGCGTCGATTTTATTGGATCCAATATCGACAGCAAAGTTGTCGATTTTAGTAAACATATTATAGACAAAGGTATCGTCGATTTTATTTGTATCAAATATCGACAGTAGAGGCGTCAATTTTATATAATAATATCGACGCCCTTGTTGTAAAATTTTAGTAAGAATATAAAATTATCAAACTCATAATATCGCGGTCTTGCTGTCGATTTTTTTAAATTATTATCGACGGCTAGGCTAGCAGTCGATTTTATTAGCATTTTGAAAAATCGACAAGCTTTATAGCGACCAACTCCGCCGTCTATTTTGCCGTCAAATTTCAATATTATAGACGGCTTAGCCGTCGATTAGCCGTCGATTTTAACAACGTTTCTTGTAGTGTCGGGACAGAATTTATATACTCTACCAAGTTTGTCATCATATGTCCCCAACGATGACCCCCATCAAATGCCAACACCCATCTCTCAACACCGATGTCATCACACCATTGATTATATGCCTCACCCCACTCTTTAAGCCTCTGGTAGTTTTTGTTGTACTCTTGTTCCGTCCTAGAATAGCCTGCTCAACAATTCATTTAATCGTAAGCAGATGTCACAAAATTACTATGAATAGAACCATAACAGTGAAATGAAATACCTGTCTTCACCATGAGTTTATGCAAATACGAAGCCTTGAACCTCCTTAAGAAGTTGAACCCAATGTGCCTAATGCAGTACATGTGCCACGCTCTTGGTGGTGACCATGCACCGTTACTGCGAGCTATTGCAGCGTCGATGGAGGTATGGTGGTCAGAAATAATACCCACACCATCCATGGTAACAACATATCTCCGCAAATTGGTTAGGAAAAACTCCCATGCGTCTGCCGTCTCGCCCTCGACTATCGCAAATGCAATTGGTACAATATTTTGGTTCCTATCTTATGCAACCGCAACCAGAATTGCACTTTTATATTTTCCGTACAGGTGCGTGCCATCAACCTGCATTAGTGGCTTACAGTGTCTGAATGCTACAATACACGGATAGAACGAAACTCCAAAAAATGCGGTGCAGAACTCTTACAACTTGAACCTCCTCACTCTCACGATAAACGGAGAGCGTTTTTATTTTAACACGAGACCTCGGCATTTTTACAGTCATTGCTTTCAACCATACTGGCAGAGTTTGGTAAGAAACTTTCCAATCATAGAAAACCTTTGCGACAGCTTTCTGCTTTGCCAACCAAGCCTTGCGGTAACTCACAGTGTAGTTGAACCTGGATTGAACTTCTGTAATAATAGATTTCACCTTTATCGAGGGGCCTGCTTCGACCAACGGCCTAATGGTATCTGCAACTGTGTCTAAGTCCAACTTCGAATGGTCTTGTGAAATCGTGCCCATGGTGCACGTGTGCTTGCCATTGTATCTCTTGATCTCCCAACATACTTTCTTTCTAATCAAGCTAGCTCGGATAAGCCAATTGCACCTGCACCATACCCTTTGCATTTCGCATAGAATGTCTGCGGCTCAGACTCATAAACAATGTAATCAACTCGTCTAGAGATAGTGTAGCTTTTGATTGTAGATATCACCGACTCTCTCGAACCAAATTCCATTCCGACACTAAACTCGACATCCTCCGCCGCAGCGTTGCCTTCACCTACGACATGCGCACCACCATAAGTCAGACAAGGCAAATAAAATAAACACTATAGGAAACTTGAGTTAATAATCATAACATACCCGTATTCGCATACTCAGAAAATTCCGGGGCATGCATGACTTCGAGATCTAGAGTCCGCATAAAAGACGGAACACCAAACGGGTGCTGGCTTACAATCGCATCCGCTTCATTTTGCACCGCCGGATTGCCTGCCAAATCTCCGTCATCATTTTCGTCATCGACTTTATAGTTGGCTTCAAACTTCTCTTTACTGTCATTATTATCTTCTTCCCAATCTATATCCCCAAGCTCATCAATATTGACCTTCTCGCCGACCGCGCCCAACCCTAACTGCTATTCAAACTCAACATACAGCTCTATCATCGGCACGTGAAATCGGGTTTGTTGATAAATACACAATGTCTGCTGCATACTCGCATCGTTAGTGATGAGCATTATTTGAAACTGTATCAACCCACCAAATACTTGCACAGGATTTCTGTATAAAAGGTTGCTCACCCTTTTCAAAATGTGGCTTTGAATGTTACTACAAAGCCCATTTTGCAACTCGACAAAACTCATGGTACATGGAATAGCAAATGACAACAGACATTCACAAACAAAAGTCACTCCTTCATGTGTGTTTGGTATAACTTCACCGTTATAATACACTCGCAAATTTGCAGTATTTTCCATAACTTCAACCTCACCTAATCCGACTTTTTGGACACACCTAACTGCCAAACAAAATTTAGAATTATCAGATATGTGCAACAAAGAAGAATAGGAGGAGGTTGAAGTGGAATGAGTCATTTTGAACGAGTGTTGCTTCGTATTTATAGGCAGGCTTCTCAAATAAAATATATTTTTTAAACAAAACGCAACGTGCGTTTTATGTTTTCCAACAAAAATTCTAATATCTTTAAAACGCAACCTGCGTTTTGGGTCTTCCAAAAATAAAACTGGCGCAAAAAGTAAAACGCATCCTGTATTTTGTTATCTCGAAAAAAAAAAATAAAAATGCTCATCACTAAATCTAACCTGCGTTTGGCCTTTAATGAAATAAAAAAATTAAAAAACTTTCAACAATTAAAATGCACCTTGCATTTGTTTCGATATGCTGAAAAAAATAAAAATAAAGAAAAAAGTAAAACACAGGTTATGTTTTGTGCTGACACCATAACAGTAGATATTTTGTCCATTAGTCCATTTCAACGCACTACACCAAAACCTTTCCCATAAAAAAAAATGAGCCACATAAAACGATAAATATTTTATGCATTACATATTTCGATAAATATAATATTTTAATAATTTAAATAAAAATTTTCACTTTGGCCTCTGATAAAAAGTAAAAATGACATCCTAACACTAAAAAGAAATGTCTCAACCTCCTTTAGCAGTGTTAATAAAAAATGAGTTTTATTAATAAAAAACAATAAATTCTACCATTTTTCAAAATAAAAAAGAAATACTTAATATAAAAAAGAACCGAAAAAAGGAGAATATAAAATATATTAATTGTTGAGAAGTGGAGCAATCATAGATATTTTGCCCCTTGAAGCACCCTCATTCTATCTCTCCAACACTTCTGCATATTGTTTGACATATGGTTTGAAATTGCCATCTATAATTATTGATAATTGTAACTGCAATATTATTGTTACAATTATTAGTATTTTAAACCACATATCACATCATTTGATTTTGCCATAATCTTGTAAAGGTAAAAACAAATTGTATCAGGATCTGAGGATTATCATAGCAGCATGATGACTCCAATTTCAAGTTGCAAATATACAAAAAAGGGAGCTACTCAAATGAAGATGCAAAAAACATCTTTTTATAAAGATGCTTTGTATAAAAGTGTGATTTATTAATTTGGCCACACTTTAAATAAAAACAACACTTTTATAACATATCAAAATCTAACCCTACATTCCATCATCTAAGGGTCAAAAAGAAAAATCATCATATAAAGACAATTATAATATCTTCATGGGAGTACCCACCTACAAAAAATATTAACACTGCAACGATCCCAATACCTAGTTGGATGGCTGTAATACTCGGCAATCACAACACAAACAACAAGAGTCCTGCTAGGGAGTCAATGAAATATTTGTATAATGTGTATAATGAGTTATATGAGTTACAAAATGAACATTATTCATACATAATATCCAGAATAATCATCCGAATACTAGAAAAAATAAACATCTTATATTATAAAACCCCTCATCCCAAAAGTTTAAAATAATTTTGGAATTCACTAAGAATCGAAAATAGTAAATGAAACACAAACTAACAAGAACCACAATTATCAAAAAAATATTTATATATATTGTTTCACACCCTTTAATATAGGTGGAAGCTGATTGATAGCTAAACCATTAAGTAATAATTTAATTAAATCTATCAAATTATTTAACGTTATCAACTATTAACTTTATATAAAATTAACTACATTTAAATTTCACATTCAACATATATTTTGTATTTAAATATTATTTTATACGAGTGTTGATTGAATTTTGGTATAGGTATAACATGATTGATTAATTAACATAATCATATATAAAGATATAATAAATATATTCTTTCTTTATTGTTTTGAATTACAAATCTATATAAATCTCTACCTTTATAGCTTCCTTGCTAGCTGATAGCCTCATACAATTTTTTTCTTACAACATCAACCCCAAAGCCTAAATCATTATTCCTTACAAGGTTGTTTATAAAAAAATTCTACACCTTGGAAAACTAACTCTTATTTGGTCTCTCAGGATTGAAACCGGAGAAAAACTTTGAAAACAATCAATACTCACGAAACTCATTCACCGCTTCCAAAGAATCTAAGGTCCTCATGTTATTGTTATTATTATCATCAGAAAAGAACAAAGAATCTGAATAATTCAGAAATGACTGATGATGATGGAACTTTGCGGTGCTCGGCGCCATCGTGAACATCGGCAAGTTCGCCAGGTAAGGGTTCACCGGCGGCGGAGGCTCCATAATCGGCGGCACAAAGCACGAGTTTACTTGATTATTTTCCCCAATGCTACTACAGCAATTGTTATCCTCTGTGATCACGGAGGATGTCTCGTTGTCCTCGCTTCCGACCACCGTATTTGCCGCCGCAGCCGCCAACTCTTGTTTCGCTTCTTGTTGACACGATGTCACGTTATTATTTTTATTGTTTTCACTGTTTTCTTCTTCTGAACGCGAAAGCCCTGTGAGCTTTTGCACCAATGCCATAAAGTCTTTAGGATGAGTATGGATTATTTTTGGAGAATGTGTGTATATTATCACCGGGTGGCGCTGCGGCGGCGAAGACTTGTTGGATGTGCATGCCATGGCGTGGGAGGAGGAGGACGACGTGGACCACGATGTTGAAGAAGAAGATAACGACGACGGCGGTGACGACGAAGAGGATGATTTTTGAATGAAATGAGATTCCTGGTTGATTTTCAAAGGTGGTGGCAACAATGCATTGTTGATTTCATTCTTTGCATAGAGTTGTGAGGGGCTCATGGCTTTTTCGGTTATGATGAAAACAAAATGGGGAAACAAATTACCGCAATGAAGAGAAACGAAGGAAGATAGGTTAAGGAGTTATATGGGTTTGCTTTAAATGGATAAGAGGCCAAAAAACAGGAATGTAGAAAGGTTGTTATGAAACAAAAAGGGAGGAAATGAATCTTTCAATTTTTTGTAAGTGATTGAAATATGGTGGAAACGAGTTAGATTTTACGATAAATTTAACTAAATCATCGTTTAACCATTTTTAATTATCAATTTTATAAGTCAATTGTATATAAAATTAATTGTAAGTGAGCCTTTAT
>NC_029789.2:134748067-134748462 GCF_000816755.2 Arachis ipaensis
TTATCAAAAATATATTAAAAAATATGAAAAAAGACAAATTGATCTTTGATTTTTTTTAGACATTTAAGTTCTTGAAGATTTAAAAATATATTTTAATTTTTGACATCTTCAAAAAATCTGGACACATCGATTTTTGGATTTAATTTCTTCCATTTTAAAAATTTTCTGACATGTGCATCCGTATTAACCAGATCAATACAACGAAAGTCACGTTTGGAAAAGATTTCAAATTCTCGAAGATTTAAATGTCTGCGAATCAAAAAGTCAAAAACCTATTTGTTATTTTCTCAAAAAATATATACGGTAATTAAATGATATAAAATGTTATTTTTTATTATTAAATATGATATTTTACTTTATATTCTTAAACAAGAAAAAAAAATAATATGGTTATG